>NW_028320770.1:0-190729 GCF_062004578.1 Staurois parvus
AATTTAACACACCAGCAGTGTGAAGAGACCTGAAAGTGGCACATGGCAGCAGAGTGTGGCGATGGAGACAGCAGCAATGGGAGGCCGTACAGGGACCATGACAGACTCTGGACTTGGCAGCAGCATGAGGAGGCGGTATATAGGGGCCTATGGCAGATTAGGGGCCTGGCAGCAGCTATGTGAGGCCCGTAATCTGCCTGCACCCTATGTCAAAAAATTTAACACACCAGCAGTGTGAAGAGACCTGAAAGTGGCACATGGCAGCAGAGTGTGGCGATGGAGACAGCAGCAATGGGAGGCCGTACAGGGACCATGACAGACTCTGGACTTGGCAGCAGCATGAGGAGGCGGTATATAGGGGCCCATGGCAGATTAGGGGCCTGGCAGCAGCTATGTGAGGCCCGTAATCTGCCTGCACCCTATGTCAAAAAATTAAACACACCAGCAGTGTGAAGAGACCTGAAAGTGGCACATGGCATGAGAGACTCTGGACCTGGCAGCAGCAGGAGGAGGCGGTATAGGGGCCCATGGCTGATTAGGGGCCTGGCAGCAGCTATGTGAGGCCCGTTATCTTGCAGCACCCTATGTCAAAAAATTTAACACACCAGCAGTGTGAAGAGACCTGAAAGTGGCACATGGCAGCAGAGTGTGGCGATGGAGACAGCAGCAATGGGAGGCCGTACAGGGACCCATGAGAGACTCTGGACCTGGCAGCAGCAGGAGGAGGTGGTATATAGGGGCCCATGGCAGATTAGGGGCCTGGCAGCAGCTATGTGAGGCCCGTAATCTGCCTGCACCCTATGTCAAAAAATTTAACACACCAGCAGTGTGAAGAGACCTGAAAGTGGCACATGGCAGCAGAGTGTGGCGATGGAGACAGCAGCAATGGGAGGCCGTACAGGGACCATGACAGACTCTGGACTTGGCAGCAGCATGAGGAGGCGGTATATAGGGGCCTATGGCAGATTAGGGGCCTGGCAGCAGCTATGTGAGGCCCGTAATCTGCCTGCACCCTATGTCAAAAAATTTAACACACCAGCAGTGTGAAGAGACCTGAAAGTGGCACATGGCAGCAGAGTGTGGCGATGGAGACAGCAGCAATGGGAGGCCGTACAGGGACCATGACAGACTCTGGACTTGGCAGCAGCATGAGGAGGCGGTATATAGGGGCCCATGGCAGATTAGGGGCCTGGCAGCAGCTATGTGAGGCCCGTAATCTGCCTGCACCCTATGTCAAAAAATTAAACACACCAGCAGTGTGAAGAGACCTGAAAGTGGCACATGGCATGAGAGACTCTGGACCTGGCAGCAGCAGGAGGAGGCGGTATAGGGGCCCATGGCTGATTAGGGGCCTGGCAGCAGCTATGTGAGGCCCGTTATCTTGCAGCACCCTATGTCAAAAAATTTAACACACCAGCAGTGTGAAGAGACCTGAAAGTGGCACATGGCAGCAGAGTGTGGCGATGGAGACAGCAGCAATGGGAGGCCGTACAGGGACCCATGAGAGACTCTGGACCTGGCAGCAGCAGGAGGAGGTGGTATATAGGGGCCCATGGCAGATTAGGGGCCTGGCAGCAGCTATGTGAGGCCCGTAATCTGCCTGCACCCTATGTCAAAAAATTTAACACACCAGCAGTGTGAAGAGACCTGAAAGTGGCACATGGCAGCAGAGTGTGGCGATGGAGACAGCAGCAATGGGAGGCCGTACAGGGACCATGACAGACTATGGACTTGGCAGCAGCATGAGGAGGCGGTATATAGGGGCCCATGGCAGATTAGGGGCCTGGCAGCAGCTATGTGAGGCCCGTTATCTTGCAGCACCCTATGTCAAAAAATTAAACACACCAGCAGTGTGAAGAGACCTGAAAGTGGCACATGGCAGCAGAGTGTGGCGATGGAGACAGCAGCAATGGGAGGCCGTACAGGGACCCATGAGAGACTCTGGACTTGGCAGCAGCATGAGGAGGCGGTATATAGGGGCCCATGGCAGATTAGGGGCCTGGCAGCAGCTATGTGAGGCCCGTTATCTTGCAGCACCCTATGTCAAAAAATTAAACACACCAGCAGTGTGAAGAGACCTGAAAGTGGCACATGGCAGCAGAGTGTGGCGATGGAGACAGCAGCAATGGGAGGCCGTACAGGGACCCATGAGAGACTCTAGACTTGGCAGCAGCATGAGGAGGCGGTTTATAGGGGCCCATGGCAGATTAGGGGCCTGGCAGCAGCTATGTGAGGCCCGTAATCTGCCTGCACCCTATGTCAAAAAATTTAACACACCAGCAGTGTGAAGAGACCTGAAAGTGGCACATGGCAGCAGAGTGTGGCGATGGAGACAGCAGCAATGGGAGGCCGTACAGGGACCCATGAGAGACTCTAGACTTGGCAGCAGCATGAGGAGGCGGTATATAGGGGCCCATGGCAGATTAGGGGCCTGGCAGCAGCTATGTGAGGCCCGTAATCTGCCTGCACCCTATGTCAAAAAATTTAACACACCAGCAGTGTGAAGAGACCTGAAAGTGGCACATGGCAGCAGAGTGTGGCGATGGAGACAGCAGCAATGGGAGGCCGTACAGGGACCCATGAGAGACTCTGGACTTGGCAGCAGCATGAGGAGGCGGTATATAGGGGCCCATGGCAGATTAGGGGCCTGGCAGCAGCTATGTGAGGCCCGTTATCTTGCAGCACCCTATGTCAAAAAATTAAACACACCAGCAGTGTGAAGAGACCTGAAAGTGGCACATGGCAGCAGAGTGTGGCGATGGAGACAGCAGCAATGGGAGGCCGTACAGGGACCCATGAGAGACTCTAGACTTGGCAGCAGCATGAGGAGGCGGTTTATAGGGGCCCATGGCAGATTAGGGGCCTGGCAGCAGCTATGTGAGGCCCGTAATCTGCCTGCACCCTATGTCAAAAAATTTAACACACCAGCAGTGTGAAGAGACCTGAAAGTGGCACATGGCAGCAGAGTGTGGCGATGGAGACAGCAGCAATGGGAGGCCGTACAGGGACCCATGAGAGACTCTAGACTTGGCAGCAGCATGAGGAGGCGGTATATAGGGGCCCATGGCAGATTAGGGGCCTGGCAGCAGCTATGTGAGGCCCGTAATCTGCCTGCACCCTATGTCAAAAAATTTAACACACCAGCAGTGTGAAGAGACCTGAAAGTGGCACATGGCAGCAGAGTGTGGCGATGGAGACAGCAGCAATGGGAGGCCGTACAGGGACCCATGAGAGACTCTGGACTTGGCAGCAGCATGAGGAGGCGGTATATAGGGGCCTATGGCAGATTAGGGGCCTGGCAGCAGCTATAGGAGGCCCGTAATCTGCCAGCACCCTATGTCAAAAAATTAAACACACCAGCAGTGTGAGGAGACCTGAAAGTGGCACATGTTTGAGGCATGATTCATGGCGGATTTAGTCAGTTGTGTCAGGAACTGGTGGTTTGAAATCCAGACTAATCCACGCCTGATTCATTTTCACAAACGTGAGTCTCTCCACACTTTGGGTGGACAGTCGTGTCCTCCGCGGAGTTACAATACCTCCTGCCGCACTAAACACGCGCTCCGATGCCACGCTACTGGCCGGGCATGACAGCCTTTCAAGGGCAAATTCAGCTAGTTGGGGCCAAAGGTCAAGTTTCGTTGCCCAGTAGTCAAGGGGATTGTCTACCTCGGTTGGCAGGGTGCTGTCCAAGTAGGCCCAAGCCTGTTGTTTGAGCTCCTGCTCCAGGTCCACCTGATGCTGCTGCTGCTGCTGCGGCTGGTTAGTAGTTTCCTCACTGCGCTGGTGAAGAAAGCTACTCATCATCGACTGCAGACTGAGGCAGCCACTGCTGGTGGAGCTGCCACTGCTCCTACCACCCCACCCCTCCCCTGCTGCCATGCCAGCGGAACGCGAGCGCACAGGGCCCACAGTGTCTGAGGATGGACGTTGGCGCACAAAGGCAGAGACCAACTGACTACATAGGTGGTTTTTATAGTACGTAATTTTGGCCTCCCTCTCAGCAGGTGTGAAAAAGGCCACCATTTTGGACCGGTAGCGAGGGTCCAACAAGGTGGACAGCCAAAAGTCATCCCTCTGTCTGATGGTTATTATTCGGCTGTCGCTACGCAAGCAACCGAGCATGCTATGGGCCATTTGTGCCAAGGAATGCGAGGGACTCCCTGCCTCCATCTCCACAGCATACTGCCACGGTGCGTCTGGGTCCTCTGTCTCCTCCTCCTCCTCCTCTACCAGATGCTCCTGCTCCTCCACTCCTGTCCGCTGAGTGGAAAAACCACCCATTTCACTCAATAATTCCTGAGCACAAATGTCCTCCTCTACCTCCTCCTCTTCTTCCTGTCCTGCCCCCACAGGGGTCATGTGGCGTTGAGATCTGTGCGCCACGTCTACCGCACCCTGACCAGCCATTGTTAACAGCATTTGTTCCAGGACGTGCAACAGAGGAATGACGTCGTTCATCCCATAGTCCTGCCGACTCACGAATAGCGTGGCCTCCTCAAAGGGCCTGAGCAAGCGGCAGGTGTCACGCATGAGCTGCCAATGGCTGACATCTAAGTTACACAGGGGAGTACCTTTATCCGCTTGTAACATCAGGAAATCGGTGATGGCCTTTCGCTGCTCGTAAAGGCGGTCTAACATGTGTAGGGTTGAATTCCACCTTGTTGCAACGTCGCAGATCAGGCGATGCTGTGGAATTCCGTTCTGCCGCTGCAGCTCAATGAGGGTGTTCTTTGCGGTGTAGGAATGGCTGAAATGCATGCACAGTTTACGTGACATTTTAAGGATGTCTTGCAGTGGGATGGTGGATTTTAGGAACCGCTTGACAACCAGATTGAACACGTGAGCCATGCATGGCGCATGGCACAACCTTCCTTGACGCAGAGCAGACACCATGTTCTTTCCGTTGTCAGTCAACATGGTTCCGATTTTTAGTTTGCGCGGAGACAGCCATCTGTCGATTTCTCTGTTCATTACACTCAGCAGTTCCTCCCCTGTGTGACTACGTTCGCCAAGGCATACCAGGTGCAGCACAGCGTGACACCGTTGCGCCCTGCACATGTGATATGCCGGTCGGGTAATGGGACTTGGCACGGGGGTGGCGGCTGAGGACACGGCGGAAAAAGAGGTGGTAGAGGCGGACATGCTTGCTGGACCAAGGACGTGCAAACGTGGAGGCAAAAGCGTCGTGACCTGTCCAAGTTGCTGGTGCGGCTGTGCCGGCACCACGTTCACCCAGTGGGCCGTAAATGACATGTACTGTCCCTGACCGTAGTTACAGCTCCACACGTCGGCGCTGCCGTGCACTTTGGCAGAGACCGACATGCTCAAAGACTGGCCCACCATCTCTTCTACATGTGAATGCAGGGCTGGCACTGCCTTTTGGGCAAAGAAATGACGGCTTGGCACTCTCCACCGCGGCGCGGCACAAGCCATCATTTCTCGGAAAGGTGCTGAGTCCACCAGTTGGAAAGGGAGGGACTGCAGCACCAGCAACTTGGACAGGAGGACGTTCAGCTTTTGCACCGTCGGGTGCGTGCTCGCAAACTGTTGTCTCTTGGATACGGATTCCAAGAAAGACTGTTGACGGAATCCGAGAAGAGGAGTAGCAGGAGAAGGAGCATCTGAACGAGCGGAAGATGCCAACGAGCGACAACTCCCCTCAGCAGAGGTGTTGGAGCCTTGACTGGCTGATAGAGGGCGATTGACGACGTCGGGTGACGGAGCAAGTAACGGAGCGGGTGATGGAGCGGGGGCTGGGGCAGGCAGAACCGCCGTATGTTTATCACGGTTTTCCCAGGCCACCGAATGGTGACGCTGCATATGCTGACGCAACGCTGTAGTCCCAACATGGGCCCCCTGGCCACGCTTGCATTTCTGGCCACATAGTCGACATACGGCTACGTTTACTTCCTCGGGCGGCTTGAGGAAAAATTGCCACACCACCGAGTAGGAAACTTTGCCCCCGCTACTCTTCACTGGCTGACTGCTACTTCCTCCGTGCGCACCGGCACCACTACTGGCCGTGGTGGTAGGCTGCAGTGGAGCTGGTGCTCTACTCCGTGGACGTTTGGCTCCACTGACACTGATGCGACCCTGCTGCTGTCTCCTGGGCAACCCACCGACTGTTTTGCTCGCTGCCAAGCTGCCACCCTCTTCTCCTGATGATGCGGAAGAAATTGCCTGATGACGACGAGGCTGCCAAGTGCGATCAACCTCCTCATCATCAAGTAGGGTCTCCGCCTCACTACTAGCCCCCTCGGCTGCGTCTGGGTCAGGAGACAGACCTGTCTCTAGACCGGCTACCGAGCCACTCTCCTCGCCAGTACTTGTTCGCTTGGCTGCTGAAAAGGCCGATGTCTCCCCCCGTTCCTGACCGCCCTCTGTTAGCTCTTCCTCACTGTACAGTGGGGCTGAGCCCACAGCATGCGATACTTCGCTTGGTGAGGGAACAGCAAAGGACAGGGGCAGGTAGAGGACACGTGATTTCAGTGGGCTTGGTCCCGGGCCATGCCAACTAACGGTTGTGTCTGACGTACCCACCGACCGTTGGCTGTAGGTGTCAGAGGTGACCTGGGAAGAGGAAGACGACCGAGCCAACCAATCAATGACGGCAGGGTTGTCGGTGGAGACACGACCGCTGGATGACACCGGGAGCACTGGCCTCTGGCTGCGAATACTGCTGCCTCGACCCCTTCCTCTGCTGCCACGTCTGCTCGCTCCTAAAACATTGCCTCCTCTGCCACTCCTCTGCATGTTGTCTGACATACTATTTAATTCAACGATTAGGTGTCCCTGAGTAACAATTCTCTGGCACTCAGTAACAATTCTGTCTGTCCCTGAGTATGAATTCTGTGGCCCTGAGTAACAATTCTGTGTCTGTGCGAGTAACAATTCTGTGTCTGTGCGAGTAACAATTCTGTGTCTGTGCAAGTAACAATTTTGTGTCTGTGCGAGTAACAATTCTCTGGCACTCAGTAACAATTCTGTCTGTCCCTGAGTAACAATTCTCTGGCACTCAGTAACAATTCTGTCTGTCCCTGAGTAACAATTCTCTGGCACTCAGTAACAATTCTGTCTGTCCCTGAGTAACAATTCTCTGGCACTCAGTAACAATTCTGTCTGTCCCTGAGTATGAATTCTGTGGCCCTGAGTAACAATTCTGTGTCTGCGCGAGTAACAATTCTGTGTCTGTGCAAGTAACAATTTTGTGTCTGTGCAAGTAACAATTTTGTGTCTGTGCGAGTAACAATTCTCTGGCACTCAGTAACAATTCTGTCTGTCCCTGAGTAACAATTCTCTGGCACTCAGTAACAATTCTGACTGTCCCTGAGTAACAATTCTCTGGCACTCAGTAACAATTCTGTCTGTCCCTGAGTAACAATTCTCTGGCACTCAGTAACAATTGTGTGTCTGTGCAAGTAACAATTCTGTGTCTGTGCAAGTAACAATTTTGTGTCTGTGAGAGTAACAATTCTCTGGCACTCAGTAACAATTCTGTCTGTCCCTGAGTAACAATTCTCTGGCACTCAGTAACAATTCTGTCTGTCCCTGAGTATGAATTCTGTGGCCCTGAGTAACAATTCTGTCTCTGTGCGAGTAACAATTCTGTGTCTGTGCAAGTAACAATTTTGTGTCTGTGAGAGTAACAATTCCCTGGCACTCAGTAACAATTCTGTCTGTCCCTGAGTAACAATTCTCTGGCACTCAGTAACAATTCTGTCTTCCCTGAGTAACAATTCTCTGGCACTCAGTAACAATTCTGTCTGTCCCTGAGTATGAATTCTGTGGCCCTGAGTAACAATTCTGTCTCTGTGCGAGTAACAATTCTGTGTCTGTGCAAGTAACAATTTTGTGTCTGTGAGAGTAACAATTCTCTGGCACTCAGTAACAATTCTGTCTGTCCCTGAGTAACAATTCTCTGGCACTCAGTAACAATTCTGTCTGTCCCTGAGTATGAATTCTGTGGCCCTGAGTAACAATTGTGTGTCTGTGCAAGTAACAATTCTGTGTCTGTGCAAGTAACAATTTTGTGTCTGTGAGAGTAACAATTCTCTGGCACTCAGTAACAATTCTGTCTGTCCCTGAGTAACAATTCTCTGGCACTCAGTAACAATTCTGTCTGTCCCTGAGTAACAATTCTGTCTGTCCCTGAGTATGAATTCTGTGGCCCTGAGTAAGAATTCTCTGGCACTCAGTAACAATTCTGTCTGTCCCTGAGTATGAATTCTGTGGCCCTGAGTAACAATTGTGTGTCTGTGCAAGTAACAATTCTGTGTCTGTGCAAGTAACAATTTTGTGTCTGTGAGAGTAACAATTCTCTGGCACTCAGTAACAATTCTGTCTGTCCCTGAGTAACAATTCTCTGGCACTCAGTAACAATTCTGTCTGTCCCTGAGTATGAATTCTGTGGCCCTGAGTAACAATTCTGTCTCTGTGCGAGTAACAATTCTGTCTCTGTGCGAGTAACAATTCTGTGTCTGTGCAAGTAACAATTTTGTGTCTGTGAGAGTAACAATTCTCTGGCACTCAGTAACAATTCTGTCTGTCCCTGAGTAAGAATTCTCTGGCACTCAGTAACAATTCTGTCTGTCCCTGAGTAACAATTCTCTGGCACTCAGTAACAATTCTGTCTGTCCCTGAGTAACAATTCTGTCTGTCCCTGAGTATGAATTCTGTGGCCCTGAGTAAGAATTCTCTGGCACTCAGTAACAATTCTGTCTGTCCCTGAGTATGAATTCTGTGGCCCTGAGTAACAATTGTGTGTCTGTGCAAGTAACAATTCTGTGTCTGTGCAAGTAACAATTTTGTGTCTGTGAGAGTAACAATTCTCTGGCACTCAGTAACAATTCTGTCTGTCCCTGAGTAACAATTCTCTGGCACTCAGTAACAATTCTGTCTGTCCCTGAGTAACAATTCTCTGGCACTCAGTAACAATTCTGTCTGTCCCTGAGTAACAATTCTCTGGCACTCAGTAACAATTCTGTCTGTCCCTGAGTAACAATTCTGTCTGTCCCTGAGAATGAATTCTGTGGCCCTGAGTAAGAATTCTCTGGCACTCAGTAACAATTCTGTCTGTCCCTGAGTAACAATTCTCTGGCACTCAGTAACAATTCTGTCTGTCCCTGAGTATGAATTCTGTGGCCCTGAGTAACAATTGTGTGTCTGTGCAAGTAACAATTCTGTGTCTGTGCAAGTAACAATTTTGTGTCTGTGAGAGTAACAATTCTCTGGCACTCAGTAACAATTCTGTCTGTCCCTGAGTAACAATTCTCTGGCACTCAGTAACAATTCTGTCTGTCCCTGAGTAACAATTCTGTCTGTCCCTGAGTATGAATTCTGTGGCCCTGAGTAAGAATTCTCTGGCACTCAGTAACAATTCTGTCTGTCCCTGAGTATGAATTCTGTGGCCCTGAGTAACAATTGTGTGTCTGTGCAAGTAACAATTCTGTGTCTGTGCAAGTAACAATTTTGTGTCTGTGAGAGTAACAATTCTCTGGCACTCAGTAACAATTCTGTCTGTCCCTGAGTAACAATTCTCTGGCACTCAGTAACAATTCTGTCTGTCCCTGAGTATGAATTCTGTGGCCCTGAGTAACAATTCTGTCTCTGTGCGAGTAACAATTCTGTGTCTGTGCAAGTAACAATTTTGTGTCTGTGAGAGTAACAATTCTCTGGCACTCAGTAACAATTCTGTCTGTCCCTGAGTAAGAATTCTCTGGCACTCAGTAACAATTCTGTCTGTCCCTGAGTAACAATTCTCTGGCACTCAGTAACAATTCTGTCTGTCCCTGAGTAACAATTCTGTCTGTCCCTGAGTATGAATTCTGTGGCCCTGAGTAAGAATTCTCTGGCACTCAGTAACAATTCTGTCTGTCCCTGAGTATGAATTCTGTGGCCCTGAGTAACAATTGTGTGTCTGTGCAAGTAACAATTCTGTGTCTGTGCAAGTAACAATTTTGTGTCTGTGAGAGTAACAATTCTCTGGCACTCAGTAACAATTCTGTCTGTCCCTGAGTAACAATTCTCTGGCACTCAGTAACAATTCTGTCTGTCCCTGAGTAACAATTCTCTGGCACTCAGTAACAATTCTGTCTGTCCCTGAGTAACAATTCTCTGGCACTCAGTAACAATTCTGTCTGTCCCTGAGTAACAATTCTGTCTGTCCCTGAGAATGAATTCTGTGGCCCTGAGTAAGAATTCTCTGGCACTCAGTAACAATTCTGTCTGTCCCTGAGTAACAATTCTCTGGCACTCAGTAACAATTCTGTCTGTCCCTGAGTAAAAATTCTGTGGCCCTAATAACGTTTCTGTGGCCCTAAGTAACAATTCTCTGGCACTGAGTAACAATTCTGTCTGTCCCTGAGTATGAATTCTGTGGCCCTAACTAGCGTTTCTTTGTCCCTAAATAACGATTCTGTGGCCCTCATTAACAAGTCTGTGTCCCTGAGTAATGGTTCTCTGTCCCTAAGTAACTTCTCTCTGTCCCCAATTCTCGTTTCTGTGGCCCTAACTCTGTCCCTGTCCCTAGTACAGAGCGGTCTGCCTCTGTTCAATGACTGCAGGCAAATGAAGATTTCCAAAATGGCCGCTATATATACCTCGACCATTACACAGTGCTGGCTGGCTGGCTGCTGATTGGCTGATGCGATCACATGTCGTTGAGGAATGCATTATGGGGCAGCGCGCCTTGTCTGCGCGCCTTCCCCGACATCCCCGCTCCGTCGCCGCACATGTCAGCCGCCATTTTCGGAAAAATTTCGATTCGCGCGTCCGAATTAGGCTGTTTTTCGGATTCGGCACGAATCGAAATTTTTCCGATATTCGACTCGAATTCCACTTCGGATACTTCGATTCGCTCATCTCTAATAGTAACATCTGACAAAAAGATCTAAAAACACTGAAAAAGGAGACTTTGTGAAAATTAATATTTGTGTCATTCTCAAAATGTTTGGCCAGGGTTGTACTACATATACTTTGTCCCATGGGGGGCAGAACAATGTAAAACATGTAATGATAATGTTTCTTTAATTCTGCAATCAGTAGGCTAAAGGCAGATAGGTATGGGCTTCTCTTTTTGCCTAGCTATACTTACTAGGATGCTGCATCTGACCCCCCTCACCCCGCCGACTCTAAGCATGATAACTAGAGATGAGCGAATCGAACTAGGCGAACCGGAATTCGAGTCGAATTTCAGGAAATATTCGATTCGTGTCGAAACCGAAATTTTGCCTACTTCGGGTGCGCGAATCGAACATTTCCCGATCAGCCGGCAAAAGTGTCCCTGCAGTGAGCTCCGCTATTTCTGACAGTTCTCTGACAGAAGGAACACATGTTTAGCGGTTGAAACATTGTATCTATTAGTTTACATTTAGGATACAGATGTTTCAACCACTGTACATGTGAAGAAGTTGTGAGAGAACTGTCAGAAATAGAGGAACTCTGCACATACACTTTTTGCCGGCTTGGAATTATTCTTCTTTTCATCCTACTTCTTCTTCTTCTTCATCCTCAGAAGAAGAGGATGAGGATGAGGATGAAGAAGAAGAAGAAGAAGAAGAAGAAGAAGAAGAAGTAGGATGAAAAGAAGAATAATTCCAAGCCGGCAAAAAGTGTATGTGCAGAGTTCCTCTATTTCTGACAGTTCTCTCACAGCTTCTTCACATGTACAGCGGTTGAAACATCTGTATCCTAAATGGAAACTAATAGATACAATTTGTATCTATTAGTTTCCATTTAGGATACAGATATTTCAACCGCTGTACATGTGAAGAAGCTGTGAGAGAACTGTCAGAAATAGAGGAACTCTGCACATACACTTTTTGCCGGCTTGGAATTATTCTTCTTTTCATTCTTCTTCTTCTTCCTCATCCTCATCCTCATCCTCATCCTCTTCTTCTGAGGATGAGGATGAAGAAGAAGAAGAAGAAGAAGTAGGATGAAAAGAAGAATAATTCCAAGCCGGCAAAAAGTGTATGTGCAGAGTTCCTCTATTCTGCAGATACACTTAGAGGAGCTCTGCAGATACACTTAGAGGAGCTCTGCACATACACTTTTTGCCGGCTTGGAATTAATCTTATTTTCATCCTACTTCTTCTTCTTCTTCTTCTTCTTCTTCATCCTCATCCTCAGAAGAAGAAGAGGATGAGGATGAGGATGAAGAAGAAGAAGAAGAAGTAGGATGAAAATAAGAATAATTCCAAACCGGAAAAAAGTGTATGTGCAGAGCTCCTCTAAGTGTATCTGCAGAGCTCCTCTAAGTGTATCTGCAGAATAGAGGAACTCTGCACATACACTTTTTGCCGGAAACCGCTGTATGGAGTGAATGTCCCAGAACTGTCAGAAATAGACTATTTATGACAGTTCTGGGACATTCACTGCATACAGCTGTTTTAACCGCTGTATGGAGGGAATGTCATGGAACTGTCAGAAATAGACTATTAATGACAGTTCTGGGACTGTCCTTCCATGCAGCGGTTGAAACATTGTATGTATTTGTTTCCATAAATGGATCCATTTATGGAAACAAATACATACAATGTTTCAACCGCTGCATGGAAGGACAGTCCCAGAACTGTCATTAATAGTCTATTTCTGACAGTTCCATGACATTCCCTCCATACAGCGGTTAAAACAGCTGTATGGAGTGAATGTCCCAGATCTATCAGAAATAGACTATTTATGACAGTTCTGGGACATTCACTGCATACAGCTGTTTTAACCGCTGTATGGAGGGAATGTCATGGAACTGTCAGAAATAGACTATTAATGACAGTTCTGGGACTGTCCTTCCATGCAGCGGTTGAAACATTGTATGTATTTGTTTCCATAAATGGATCCATTTATGGAAACAAATACATACAATGTTTCAACCGCTGCATGGAAGGACAGTCCCAGAACTGTCATTAATAGTCTATTTCTGACAGTTCCATGACATTCCCTCCATACAGCGGTTAAAACAGCTGTATGGAGTGAATGTCCCAGATCTATCAGAAATAGACTATTTATGACAGTTCTGGGACATTCACTGCATACAGCTGTTTTAACCGCTGTATGGAGGGAATGTCATGGAACTGTCAGAAATAGACTATTAATGACAGTTCTGGGACTGTCCTTCAATGCAGCGGTTGAAACATTGTATGTATTTGTTTCCATAAATGGATCCATTTATGGAAACAAATACATACAATGTTTCAACCGCTGCATGGAAGGACAGTCCCAGAACTGTCATTAATAGTCTATTTCTGACAGTTCCATGACATTCCCTCCATACAGCGGTTAAAACAGCTGTATGGAGTGAATGTCCCAGATCTATCAGAAATAGACTATTTATGACAGTTCTGGGACATTCACTGCATACAGCTGTTTTAACCGCTGTATGGAGGGAATGTCATGGAACTGTCAGAAATAGACTATTAATGACAGTTCTGGGACTGTCCTTCCATGCAGCGGTTGAAACATTGTATGTATTTGTTTCCATAAATGGATCCATTTATGGAAACAAATACATACAATGTTTCAACCGCTGCATGGAAGGACAGTCCCAGAACTGTCATTAATAGTCTATTTCTGACAGTTCTATGACATTCCCTCCATACAGCGGTTGAAACCGCTGTATGGAGTGAATGTCCCAGAACTGTCAGAAATAGACAGAAACTGTCACAGAACTGTCCTTCTTCTCATCCTTCTCCTTCTTCTCATCCTTCTTCTCATCCTTCTTCTCATCCTTCTCCTTCTTCTCATCCTTCTCCTTCTTCTCATCCTTCTCCTTCTGCTCATCCTTCTTCTCATCCTTCTCCTTCTTCTCATCCTTCTCCTTCTCCTTCTTCTCATCCTTCTCCTTCTCCTTCTTCTCATCCTTCTCCTTCTCATCCTTCTCCTTCTCCTTCTCATCCTTCTCCTTCTTCTCATCCTTCTCCTTCTTCTCATCCTTCTCCTTCTCCTTCTTCTCATCCTTCTCCTTCTCCTTCTCATCCTTCTCCTTCTTCTCATCCTTCTCCTTCTCCTCATCCTTTTTCTTCTCATCCTTCTCCTTCTCCTTCTTCTCATCCTTCTCCTTCTTCTCATCCTTCTCCTTCTTCTCATCCTTCTCCTTCTTCTCATCCTTCTCCTTCTTCTCCTTCTTCTCCTTCTTCTCATCATTCTCCTTCTTCTCATCCTTCTCCTTCTTCTCATCCTTCTCATCCTTCTTCTCATCCTTCTTCTTCTCATCCTTCTCCTTCTTCTCATCCTTCTCCTTCTCCTTCTTCTCATCCTTCTCCTTCTTCTCATCCTTCTCCTTCTTCTCATCCTTCTCCTTCTCATCCTTCTCCTTCTCCTTCTTCTCTTCCTTCTCCTTCTTCTCATCCTTCTCCTTCTTCTCATCCTTCTTCTTCTCATCCTTTTCCTTCTTCTCATCCTTCTTCTTCTCATCCTTCTTCTTCTCATCCTTCTCCTTCTCATCCTTCTCTTTCTTCTCATCCTTCTCCTTCTCCTTCTTCTCATCCTTCTCCTTCTTCTCATCCTTCTCCTTCTCCTTCTTCTCATCCTTCTCCTTATTCTCAGCCTTCTTCTTCTCATCCTTCTCCTTCTCATCCTTCTCCTTCTCATCCTTCTCCTTCTTCTCATCCTTCTCCTTCTTCTCATCCTTCTCCTTCTCCTTCTTCTCATCCTTCTCCTTCTCCTTCTTCTCATCCTTCTCCTTCTCCTTCTTCTCATCCTTCTCCTTCTTCTCATCCTTCTCCTTCTTCTCATCCTTCTCCTTCTCCTTCTTCTCATCCTTCTCCTTCTTCTCATCCTTCTCCTTCTCCTTCTCCTTCCTCATCTCCAAGGGCATTTAAATTAAAGGTACAGTGTTCTGCACTAATTTAAAGGCTCTCTGAAGCCTAGAAACCCTTTAAATAAGTCATCTTCGTAGCGGAGAAATTCGCATCGAATCGAATTTCACACTGGAATTCGCCGAATCAGCCGAATCAAATTTTTCATTTCTTCGCTCATCTCTAATGATAACTTAGGGATCACATAACTGCTGATTGCTGAGCTCTCACAGCCGCTCTGAGCAGAGAGCAGGACTGTCAGTCACCACTTTCTGCTGCTTTTCCCCCCCACTCTCACTGGAGCGCTGGGCTGTGAAGGGGAAGGGAGCAGCTGGCTCAGGCTCTTAGCAAATCGCTGAGAGGCTGAGCCAGGTGCCACTCCAGACTCTGGGGTGGATCCCGTCTTTAAAGTTGGGGATCTTTCCCCAACCTGGAAAGGCTGAGTGATGTCAGCTGACAGTGGGCTTCAGCCTGCTGTCAGCTATAAACAGGTCACAGGAGTGCAGAATGAACTGCACTCTTGTGATCCACAGGAGAAGAACAGCCAAAAGAGCTTTGTAGTTCTCCTTTAAAGCCCAGTTGAACCCTCAGTTACAGTCAAGCTGCATATAGAGTAATAGATAGGTTTTTACCTTGTTAAGTGCTTCAGCAGGGATTAAAATCCTAACAACTCTGCTAAGGGAGAAAAAGCAATGTTAATTAGAGTAGTGTTCAGTGAGGCATGGGAGCTTGTGTGAGAGGCAGGGTACAACACTTCTAGATGCTTACATCATAGGGGTTTTGCTAACAATCTAAAAGGGAGGGTCAAGTGATAGAAAAGGTTTTTAACTGTGGGGGATGAGTTGATGGAGAAAACAAAAGCACAGTTGTTAGGTGGAGGGAGGATAGACTTCTCTAAAGAGAAGGGTTTTCAGAGATCGCCCAAAAGTGGACAGAGGAGGAGATAGTCAGATTGATTGGGGTAGGGAGTTCCAGAGGATGGGAAAGGCTCAGAAGAAGTCTTGGAGGAGAGCATGGGAGGAGAATACAAGGGAGCTAGAGAGCAGGAGGTCTTGAGATGAATGAAGAAAACAATTTGGTTGGTATTTTGAGACTAGGTTAGTGATGTACTGTAGTTCAGGGCAGAATTGTCTTTGTAAGTTGTTATTAGTAATTTGAATTTAATTTGTTAGGGGAGCGTAAGTCAGTGGAGAGATTGGCAGAGATGGGTAGCAGACACTGAATGGTTGGTAAGGTGGATGAGTCTGGAAGCACCATTCATGACTGAACTGGACTGAAGGACATAATTCAATGAGGAGGAAGTTGCTGTATTTGAGGCGAGAGATAACCAGGGAGTGAATTAGAAGCTTTGTGGTCCCATTGGTTATGAAGGGGTGTATTTTTAATTTAATGTGCATTTAGCTGCTTACCTTTGGTTCCACTATAACTATTTAGCTTTAAAAGCCAAAAATGTACAACTCTTCCTCTAAATTTGGCATATAAATATGGGATAGTAGTGGAAGGTTTTAGTAAGGAGAACTGAGAAACCGAAAAACAAGTTTTACTTTAAGATAATTGCAAAACACGAAAAGAGACAAGCAATAACTGCTTTTAGATTATTTTGGACTTGAACCATTGCATTAATTCAGCAGATTGGTAGTTTACTATTATCTCTGCTACTTGTGCAAGCATAAATTGAATTTCCAAATGAAACTGAGCAAATGTCCATGGAAGATCTAAAATAGCCTCAGTCAACAAATCTCAGTTTTCCCTAGTGCAGACATTTCATTCATACATCCCTTAGGGAAGACAGCTAACAGCATAAAATAAGTATATCAAAGACAAACCAGTCTTTGACTTATGTGTTAATTAGAATGTAGCCGAATGAGAAAACGTAATTGCTACCTCAGAAGCTGCATCAAATCAACCCACTTTGGAGCAGACCCTTGAAGAGACCTGTTAGGTGCTGAAATTAGTCAAGTAGTACATTTAACAGACATGATTTTCACCATGACAACACTTGCATCATGTCAACGTGTGTTTAAAGGCCCTGTGAGATTTGCTTGTGAGAGCAGGAATCAACTGAACACTACACTACTTGATTTTCCATTTGTTATTGGTTATATTTTTCTCCTTGCGTACAACCACACCTTGTTATATTTACAAGAACATAATAATTTAATGGTGTACCCAATATGTAAATGTTTGTGTAAATACATATAAGAAGTGACCAATGACACACAGTTAGGGTTTTTTTAAATAAGCAAAGTAAGTATAGAATAGTGATCAATCTTAAAGCTGTCAGTCATAAATTAATACGCAAGAGGCTGCAATCTAAATTCTGCTTCATTACTTAAAGCTACCCTAAAAAAACAAAGAAACAAAAAAAAACTCAAGGGCATCCTGTAAAAAAGAAATTTTTTACTTATATTTTAAGCAGGAGGTTTGTTAAATCTTCAATGTCTTGAAGAGTGGTTGGTGACGCTGCTACACACATTTTCAAGGTGTTTCAGATAGCATGTCCCATGCTGGGCACTATGCTCCCTCCTGTTGGCCACCACTGCCCTGTAGTGGCAAAGAGACCAGCAAGGGGTACCACAACAGCATGGGACACAGGCATCCGACATAACCTAAGGGTTTGTATAGAAATGGTGCCAATGACTCTTCAAAAGAGGGACAATTTAACACTCCACCTGCTGGAATGGTAAACATGAAAGTAATTCTTTCAAAATTTCCACCATTGCATTGTGGTAATGTACACGTTACGGCAATGTACGCTAAAACACACTTTACATGCGATGCTGAGCTTAGTGATACTAAACTCACATTTTTTTTACATAAATCATTTTAGGATATCAAGTATACCATGGCTATTTTTTAAGTCTCTTACTGTTACATATTTATTCTGGCTGAAAAAAGACAAAAGTCCATCCAGTTCAACCATTTAAAAAAGAAAAAAAGTTATAATCTTACACCCACAGGTGATCCAGAGCAAGGCGAAAAAACCCAGCAAAGTATGATCCAATATGCTCCTGAAGGGGAAAAAAAATCCTTCCTGATCCCCCCTGAGAGGCATTGGATATTCCATGGATCAACTTTACCTATAAATGTTAGTTTCCAGTTATATTCTCTGTATCTAAGAAAGAATCCAGGCCTTTTTTAAAGCAATCCACTGAGCTGGCCAGAACCAACTCTTGAGGGAGTCTATTCCACATTTTCACAGCTCTCACTGTGAAGAAACCTTTCAATGTTTGGAGATTACATTTATTTTCCTCCAGACGTAAAGAGTGCCCCCTTATCCTCTGTGATGACCTCAGGGTGAATAACTCTACACCGAGTTCACTATATGAACCACTGATGTATTTATACATGTTGATCATATCCCCCCTTAATCTCCTCTTCTCAAGAGAGTATAAATTCAGTTCCTCTAATCTTTCCTCATAGCTGAGCTCCTCCATGCCTCTTATCAGTTTGGTTGCCCTTCTCTGTACTTTCTCCAGTTCCCCAATGTTCTTTTTGCAAATCGGTGCCCAAAATTGAACTGCATATTCCAGATGAGGTCTTACTAATGATTTGTACAGGGGTAAAATGATATCTCTCTCTCTGGAGTCTATACCTCTTTTAATACAAGAGAGGATTTTGCTCACTTTAGAAACTGCAGCTTGGCATTGCATGCCATTATTAAGCTTGTGATCTACCAAAACTCCCAGATCCTTCTCCACCATTGATTCCCCCAGTTGTTCCCCCCCTAGTATGTATGATGCATGCGTATTCTTAGTCCCCAAGTGCATAACCTTACATTTATCAACTTTAAACCTCATTTACCACCTAGTTGCGTCCGGTGATTACTGAGCATCTCCAACAGGGAGGAAGATTGTTTTGTTTACACAGTACAGCCATCTCGATCAGTGTGCTTACAGTGAAGAACACACCCCTCGCCCCCTAGTAAAACACTCCAAGCACACAGTTAATCCTTTGATCACCCCTTTGATCACAGTATTGGTGTCACTGGGGTGTCAGTGACACCAAGTTAGTTCCCCCCAGTGTCAGAATGTCCGCCGCAGTCCCGCTAAAAGTCGCTGATCACCGCCATTACTAATGGAAAAAAAATCCCATTATCTATACTGCCATTTGTAAATGCTATAACTTTCACGTAAACCAATTAATTTACACGTATTTGGATTTTTTTTAGCAAAGACATGTCACCGAATACATTTTGGACTAAATTTATGCCAAAATTTGATATTTGAAATTTGTAAAAAAATATTACTGGACATGTTTAACCACCTTCCGCCTGCCCTATAGTACAATAACGGGCGCAAGGTGGTTCTCACGTTCTGATAGGACGTCATATGACGTCCTACCATTCTCACTGCACATGCGCAGCTCAGGGAGCGCGCATCGCGGCAATCACTGGTGCGCTATGTCCCTCGGAAACAGCGGATCATGGAAAGAGCCGAAGATGTCAGCTCGGTCATGTGATCAGTTGTGTCCAATCACAGCTGATCACATGTAAACACGGAAATGCCGGTTATCGGCATTTCTCTCCTCTTGAGCTGTCACGCTGACAGCTCGAGAGGAGAGCCAGTAATTGGCTTTCCGCGGAGGGGACATGTGCAATGATCATCAGGGCACTGATGATCAGTGTGCCTTGATGATCAGTGTGGCCCCAGAAGTGCCACCTGTCAGTGCCCATCAGTGCCACGTGCCAGTGCCCATAAGTGCCACATCAATGCCACATATCAGTGTATACCAGTGCACATCAATGCCACATATCAGTGCCAATCTGAGCTGCCTTTCAATGTCATCCATCAGTGCCACCTATCAATGCCAATCAGTGCCACCTATCAGTGCTGCCAATCAGTGCCACCTATCAGTGCCAGTCAGTGTCGCCTATTAGTGCGCATCAGTGCCAGTCAGTGCCGCCTATCAGTACCAGTCAGTGCCGCCTAACAGTGCCAGTCAGTGCCGCCTATCGGTGCCAGTCAGTGCCGCCTATCAGTGCCAGTCAGTGCTGCCTATCAGTGCCATATATCAGTGTCATGTATCAGTGTCATGTATCAGTGCTGCCTTTCAGTGCCCATCAGTGCTACCTGTCAATGCCCATCAGTGCAACCTACCAGTGCCTCCTCATCAGTGCCCATCAGTGCCACCTATCAGTGTCCATCAGTGCAGCCTATCAGTGCCCATCACTGCAGCCTCATTATCGCACATCAGTGAAGGAGAAAAATCACTTATTTACAAAATTGTATAACAAAAACTAAGAAAAAACATTTTTTTTTCAAAATTTTCAGTGTTTTTTGGTTTAAGAAAAAATAAAAATCCCAGAGGTGATTAAATAAATCTAAAAGAAAGCTCTATCTGTCTCAAAAAAATGATAGAAATTTCATATGGGTACAGTGTTGCATGACCGTGCAATTGTCATTCAAAATGTGACAGCGCTGAAAGCTGGAAATTGGCCTGGGCAGGAAGGGGGGTATAAGTACCCTGTAGGCTAGTGGTTAATAGCAAAAAGTCCAAAATATTGTTTTTTTTTTCTCAAAAGTGTCAAGTTTTTTTGTTTCTAGCGCAAAAAATAAACAACAGACAGGCGATTAAATACCACAGAAAGAAAGCTCAATTCATGCGAAAAAAAGGACGTACATTTCATTTAGCTGCAGCGTTGCATTACCGCGCAATCGTCAGTTTAAGTAACATAACACAAAAAATGACCTGGTCATGAAGGGGGGTAAAGCCTGAGGAGGGCAAGTGGTTAAACAGTGCATTGAGGTTGGCTTGTAAGTTGGAGACATCCTGTAAGGATGTTATTTCACTGCACAGCTTGGTGTCATCTGCAAAGACTGAAATGGGATTTGTAATCCCAGACCCTATATAGTTTACAAATATATTAAAAGTAAGGGTCCCAACACTGAACCTTGGGGTACACCACTGACAACCCTAGACCAGAGTATGAATCATTAACCACTACTCTTTGAATACGATCTTTTAGCCAGTTTTCTATCCATTTTCATATGTATTTTTCCAAGCCCATAGACTTTACCTTACAAATTAGACATGTGTGGGGAACTGTGTCAAATGCTTTTGGAAAATCCAAGTATACTGTGTCCACCGCCACCCCTCTGTCCGAGGTTTTGCTCACCTCCTTATAAAAAGAAATCAGATTTGTTGGAGAACTTATGTCTTTCATGAATCCATGCTGTCTGTTGCTTAAAATATTTTTTTCCAGCAAGAACTCATCTATATGGTCTTTTATTAACTCTCCAGTATCTTCCCAACTATAGAAGTCAAACTAACAAGTCTATAATTACTTGGTAAAGATTTTGACCCCTTTTTAAATATTGGCACCACATTGGCCTTACACCAATCCAGTGGTACTAGACTAGTCATTAAAGAGTCCCTAAAAATTAGAAACAATGGCTTTGAAATGACAGAGCTCAATTCTTTAAGGCCCCATGGGTGTATGCCATCTGGTCTGGTTTATTCACCTTTATTCTGTCTAAATATTTTTGGATCATATCAATTGTGAGCCAATGTGGATCATCTAGAGCTGTGTCAATACCATACCCATTATGGACAAGAGCTCCCCCATACTCCTTTGAATACACAGAGCTGAAGAAGATATTGAATAAATTTGCCTTCTCTTTGTCCCCAGTCACCCACTCTAGATTATTTTGTAAAGGGCCTACATGCTTGGACCAGACCTTTTTACTATTAATATATTTGAAGACTTTTTGGGGGTTGGTTCTGCTATCCTTTGCAATCTGTCGTTGGTTTTCAATTTTTGCGGACTTTATTTCATTTTTGCATATTCTGTTATATTCTTTTTAATGTTTAAACGATGATAGCGTTCCTTCATTTTTATATTTAATAAAAGCTATTTTCTTATTATCTATAGTTTTTTTTACTTTGGCCATAAGCCACATAGGTTTGATTTTTAGCCTTTTAAACTTGTTGCCCATGGGAATATATATTGCAGTGTGTTCACATATAGTCTTTTTGAAGAACTCCCATTTCTGTGTTGTGTTCATTGATGCCAATATTCCCTCCCAGTCTAAGTCTTGGAGAGCAGCTCTCAGCCTTGGAAAATTAGCTCTCTTAAAATTGATCATTTTTATTTTTCCCGTATGTGCTTGCTGTTTACAGCTAACAAAAAATTGAATTATGTTATGGTCACTGCTACCCAGATGTTCTTTTATATGGGCATTCATAATAAGGTCTGCATGGTTTGAGATTACCAGGTCCAGCAGAGCATCATTTCTAGTTGGGGCCTCTATGAACTGTACCATACAGTTGTCCTGTAGTAGGTTTAAAAATGTTTGCCGTTTAATTGTTCCTGCAGTACCATTACTCCAGTCAATTTCTAGGTAGTTAAAATCGTAGTTAAAAAAAAAGGAAAAAACAGCGCAAACATAGACCTTTACATGAAATCAATATTACAAAGTGCAAACATAAGTGAAAAATTGATCAGTGGTAAAGTCCATCAAAATAAACCAAAGTTCAAAAAATATTAGTGCAAAAAAGAAAAAAAGAAAAAAATATTTTCAAATTCTTCTTCTAATATAGAGGAACTTCCACCTTCCACCCGTGAAAACCAATATCAAATGCACTCACCAGATAAAGGTGAAAAAAACGCCTCTTAGGAATTTTATGGGATCCTACACCCTCTTTCGTATCCACTCTATAGGAATCCTCCTCTCCACCATAGGCTCCACCATCCGACCAGGGAGAAAAAAATCTCAGATAGTGTAATATTGTAAGACACCATTCATAAGTGAAATCAAGGATTAAGGTCACTCACATTCAATTCAATTTAAAAAGGCATATTTATTAGGATCAGCTTCTTCCAAATAAACAGTAGATGCAAGGCAACCTCCCACGGAATCTCACATCACAGCTCCAGGTTTCAGCAGAAGCTCTACAGAGACACCGCATATACAGATCCCAAAAGATGGCCGCTGGAACGCACCGCTCAGCGTGCGCTCCACTCACCGGAAGTGACGTCAGACGTACGGAGTACAAACCGGAAATGCGTCAACGCGTTTCGCCCCTCCCATCGGGCGTTCTCTTGAGAACGCCCGATGGGAGGGGCGAAACGCGTTGACGCATTTCCGGTTTGTACTCCGTACGTCTGACGTCACTTCCGGTGAGTGGAGCGCACGCTGAGCGGTGCGTTCCAGCAGCCATCTTTTGGGATCTGTATATGCGGTGTCTCTGTAGAGCTTCTGCTGAAACCTGGAGCTGTGATGTGAGATTCCGTGGGAGGTTGCCTTGCATCTACTGTTTATTTGGAAGAAGCTGATCCTAATAAATATGCCTTTTTAAATTGAATTGAATGTGAGTGACCTTAATCCTTGATTTCACTTATGAATGGTGTCTTACAATATTACACTATCTGAGATTTTTTTCTCCCTGGTCGGATGGTGGAGCCTATGGTGGAGAGGAGGATTCCTATAGAGTGGATACGAAAGAGGGTGTAGGATCCCATAAAATTCCTAAGAGGCGTTTTTTTCACCTTTATCTGGTGAGTGCATTTGATATTGGTTTTCACGGGTGGAAGGTGGAAGTTCCTCTATATTAGAAGAAGAATTTGAAAATATTTTTTTCTTTTTTTCTTTTTTGCACTAATATTTTTTGAACTTTGGTTTATTTTGATGGACTTTACCACTGATCAATTTTTCACTTATGTTTGCACTTTGTAATATTGATTTCATGTAAAGGTCTATGTTTGCGCTGTTTTTTCATTTTTTTCATTGTTTGTGTTGATCACAGTGCACAGCAGCAGGATAGAACCTGTATTAGAGTGTTTTACTAGGCGCAGGAAGAATTTTTTAGTAAAATCGTAGTTAAAATCCCCCATTATTATTACTGTCTCAGCCATTGCAGCCCTTTTGATCTGTGCAAGGAGCTGAGTCTCCACCTCCTCATTAACACCGGGAAGCCTATAACAAACTCCAATGACTACCTTTGTAGTACGCACCCCCATGCGTAGTTCCACCCATAATGCTTCAGCCTCATCACACTCTCCATCAACTAGTTACTCTTTCACATTCGCTCTGAGATCACATCTCACATAGAGACAGACACCATCACCTTTCCTATTTACCCTGTCTTCAAAAGAGAAAATAGCCAGGAATATTAATGGCCCATTCATGTGAAGAATGAAGCCAAGATTCAGCAATACCAATTAAATCATAGTTCTGTTCATGCACCACAGCTTCCAACTCACCTATTTTGCTTGGCAGAATTCTGGCATTGATGAACAAACACTAATTCATTGACACCTTGTGCACAAATATTTTGAAAATTTTTATTTTCATACAAATGTTACCAATTCCACTGGTTGTTTGTAACATGGGAACCTTCTGATCATCTGCCATAGCTCTCCCCCAATCTTTCCTCATTCCACCCACCAATAATGACTGACCCCTGTCTGATCTGTCTGCCGCATTATAATTTAATTCACCTTCCCCCCTCGATCCTCAAAAACTGTTGTTTTCATGCTTCTTTTTTGTCCTGTGCCCCCTCCAGATCCTCTATTGATATATCTCACTGCTGCTAGTGTACAGCAAGCTATTATTTTTGGTCACAAGCTTGGCTCTATGCATATTAAGATTCCTATATCTCTGACTGTATCTGCATGTAGATGAGTAGTTAATCTTGGGGATGAGCATGAAAGGGTGGCTACATTCACATACACAAGGGGGGGGGGGGGGGGGGCATGAAGAATGAATGCAGCCACCCTAGAAAAGAATGTCTGGGAATAGTAGAAAAAAGCTTGCATTTGAAAGATTAATCAAAAAAACAGATAGAAGGCACATTCTACTAATATTTATATCATTTTAGAAAAATATGAGTTTAATGTCACTTTATGTTCCATTCACTGTAAATGCTACCTTAATGTACCTTAAAAACACATGGCTGCTTGCAACTCGTTAAGCACAGGAGATTCAGTGGAGCAGATTGTATAGATCTTTTATTTCTATTTTGTGGCCATTCACCTAGATTAACTTAGATATTTGTTTAAATCTCCTGACCTACTATGGCTTGATATAGAACAATTGCTTGTATCTGAAAAAAAACTTTACACCTGCCTGTTTACTGATCTTTGGTGACCTCTAACCAGGGCCGATGCTAGACTATTTTGCGCACTAGGCAAGACCAGCTACTTGTGCCCCCCACCCAAAAAACAATTTAAAAACAGTAGAAGTATTAAATCAACAAAACTTGAAACTACTACATTTCTTTTAATTTGAAAATAAGTGCCATAAGATAACCAATACAAATCCCAGGCTGCTGGAATCCCTGGAGATAGAATTCTGTGACAGTAGGCAGCCAAGCCCACACACAGAGAACACCTGAACTGAGCAATCCCACACAGTGACAGATCTGACACAACATACCACCACCAACACTGACACAGATCAACAGGCCCAGCAGGCACTAGAAGAACAGGCTGTGGAATCGTGATGACGTTATCACTCACTGATATATTGCACATGTGATGGATGACCAGCCAGGTCACACTCACACCAACACACGACATCAGAGTCAGCCATTACCTTCCTTTTTTGTCGCAGCTCCGCCTCTGATGAATGGGAAGACAAGGGCTGGAACTCCACAGTAATCATTAGCCACCAGTCAGTTTGCAGTAAGGCACTGAGTCTGAGAGGAACACTGAAAGGAGCAGAAGCTCAGCTGCTACACTGGCCCCTGTCCTTTCTTCTTCCCTCTCTGCTGCCCCTTCCTTCAGCTGAAGGATCATTCATGATGTGGCGGCGTCCCACACAGAGAAAGTGCTTGCCTGTAATGCGCCCAGGCGCCCCTAGTTTGCCTAGTAGCAGCACCAGCCCTGATTTAAACCCTAAACTCCCTACCTCCCTTGGTGCAGTCATCCCTTACATTCAACCACTTAAGCACACAATAGATAAATTGGATCTCGGCTGGTTCAGCAGGGTCAAGATTTCATCCATCTATGGGCAGGCTGTTTGTTCCCAAGTCGATCGATCGACTTGGGTACAACCAACCTGTTGAATTTTTTGCATGCGATTATTGCTGGCAGATATAGCCTCTAGTAGTAATCATTGTGTTCTACCAGCAGGGAAGGCTCCTTGCCAGCAAAAGATAATAATGCTGCAGGAGGGAATCAATTTTCTTTCCTTCCACCTATGTGGCCTGCATAGGACTCACCATCAAGTTAGTCCCATCTCACTGCCATTAAACATTTTAGAAACTATACTTTGGCAAAGCAGGGGTATATATAAAGTTTCAGTTCTATAAGAAGAGCCCTCAAAAACTTCAGAGGAAATTTCTAATTGCATATAAATGGATATAATAATTTTTCAATGGTGTCATTTACACTGCGTTTGCCTGCATTTAGGTGCAGTCTGTTTAGCTGCATTTAGTGAAAATAGAACTTTGTGCATCCAGGATCCGATCAGACATTCAAATCATAACTAAACTTGTGTAAACACTTGTATAAATTTCCCTAAACACGGCTAAAATATATAAATAAAAATAGGTAAATATACACATCTTTCTTGCACAGGTTAGTTTGCATAGGTGTTAGAGGGGGAGGGACAATTTTTAAGACTAATTAGCTTTATGTTGGAATTTTACGTTACCTCTCCATTCCTCTCATAAACATTACAGAGAAAGGGAAGCTAAGTATAATTTTTCAGTCCTTGAGTTTGGATCAACTAATATAAAGTAGGTGCCATCCCAGTTTGGCTGTAAATGTAGAAATACACTTTACTTAGGAGGCATACTTAGGGTTGTTCAATGTGCTGTGGTGGTGACAACAGACAGTAGTGCTGGAACATACTGCTGAGCCTCATGTGTGTAATGGGTTATCTGAACGGATCCACTGTCATTCCTGCATTGTCATTTGCCTAATATGGTGGAATGACCTGCTTAATCTGGTCACAGAGATGTTGGTTATGAAAGCAGAGAGGGCTTTTGCATCACCTCTACAGCATACTTATCCACTGGCTCAGCTGTTTAACACATGATGCCTATATTACAGGAGTTGCAGGTTTGAATTCCAGGTAACCATTTTCTTTACAAAGTATATTTCTCTACACTGAAGATATAATTGTCTGCTTAGGCATTAAAAAAAACTTTTTATATGATTGGATTTTGAAGAAAACTACTACTGTATGTTGAGAAATAGCCAACATAGAGATTGAATCCACAACCCCTGCATATCAAACACCCTGTTCTGGATAAAAGAAAGTACTTTAAGAGGTCGGGGGTCCACATCTTGGGGTTCTGGCCCACAAAATCAGAAGTACATTGTGCTGTGCTTCTTAGGTTTGTGGAGGTGTCATTGAAAATCACCACACTTTGTTTAATGCATTCTTGTGTGTTGTGGTAATGCATTACTGCATTGCAATATTATGGATTTTATTATATGTACTTATTTAGCACCATCAATGTACGTAGTGCTTTACATATTTATTATACATTCATATCAGTCCCTGCCCTCAAGGAGCTTGCAATCTAAGGTCCCTAACCTACATTCATACATACACATCCTAGTGCCAGTTTAGTCAGGGGCCAATTAAACTACCAGCATGTCCTTGGAGTGTGGAAGGAAACACACACAAGCACAGGGAGGACATGCAAACTCCAGGCAGGTAGTGCCGTGGTTGAGATACAAACCAATAACCATAATGCTGCTAAGGAGAAATACTAACTACTTAGCCATTGTGGGTTTTTAGGGCCCATTCACACTATGCATTGCAGTAATGCATTTGCATCAACTCACATGTGCACTGCACGTATTTCTAAAGCCAAGAGAAAAAATGTTAAATGTGCTGGCTGCAATAGTTTTGCTTCTTAAATTGGAACTAAACTGTATCTGAGCACCAAAAAACTACAAATACTGTTTAATTTATATTTAATATTCAACCAAAACTCACCCATCCATGTCTCCATGCTTTATTTTGTTGAGAAATCACTTTAAAAAACACTCCCTAACATTTATAGCCACAGCCACCTTGAGTAAGGGCAGTACATCCTGGAATCCATCTACCCTTAGCTCATACATGCAGGCAGAGGGGTGTGTTTAGCTGAGAAAGCACATCCTCCCCTCCTCCTCCAGAAGAAAGAAAAAAAAAATGCCTATGAAGACTCCTGAGATGTATGACATAATGTTGGCCTAGGCCAGAAACCAAGAAGCAACTGAAGAAATGTAAAAAGAGTAAAGGTTAAATCAAGAAAAAAAAAGAAATATACTTTCCTATCTATTTACTAATGCTATCAGCATGAGGATTACAAATAGTTAATGTCAATTGAGAGAATTTAGTTTCACATTAGGCTAAGCATTTTTTTTTTTGCAAGTATAGAAAAATAGCTGTTGATCCTGTAAGAGATTTTGTGTCCTTAAATTCCTGTGGACTGAACTGAAATCTCAAAAACTGTTACGAGTTTTCTCAGCTACCTTCTGTGAAACTACAAAACATCATTCCTTATTGTAATGGAGAGAATAGTCCAAATCAGGGAGACAAGGCTGCTCCTCCATAGAGTGTATCGCTTGGAAGATCACCAGGTAAAAGTAAGCCCAAAAAGAGAACTATTACAGCCAACGCATCAAAGGTCTGGTAAGCAGATATTTAATACATTTTGGTTTTGGAGTTTATATAAGCAGTGACAAACCTGAATTAACCAGTGGAAATAGCAGCCAGAACTAACAGAAGTAAAAGCTATAGGAAAGTTTTGGTTTTTTTTTTAGCTTTTTCTGAAGTACCACACTATTTAATAAAATGTAAAAAAAACACTCAATACCACAAGCCCACATTGCCCAAACCTGTTCCCATCTGTGTACCTCTAATAATTTCCAAAAAAAATAAACTAGATATAAAATACAGACTTCAGCCATGTTTTTGGTAGAAATTGGTTTTTGTCAGGGCAGTATGTGAACACTTGAGTAGGCAGCTAAAAAGAAAGAGACAACCCAGGTTATATCTTTGAATAAAAAAAGTAAAAAGTCAAGAGTCACAAACATTGTGTAGTGGCTGGACAGTAAGTAAGCAGATTTGTTAAGCTGCAGTGTAAGAGGGTGAAATGGGTGAGTTTTATCCTGTAATAAGAAATAGAGTGTATTATTTAAGAGACAATTGCTACAAATATTGTACAGTGGCTGGACAGTATGTAAGGAGCTTAGTTAGGAGGATGGAGGGAGAGACTAGGCAGCTTTTATCTTGAATAAATATTAAAGTATATTTTTTCAGACAATAGCCACAAATATTGTACAGTGGCTGGGAGTTAAGTAGGGAGCTTATTTAGGCCACATTGTAAGCAGAAGAGACTGGGTAGGTTTTATCCTGATATAAGTGTTTTTTTTCTGAGAGATAATAACCGCATATATTTTCTGCAGACATAAAGTACGATTTAATCTGCATCAAACATAAGAATTGTGTCAGTTGAGGTCCAGTTGCAAAAAAACATTGTGTGGCACCTTTACAGTGCCGGAGCACCAGAACAAAGCAGGATGCAGCATGAATGATGAGCCACTGATGCATTGAAAAGAACCACAGATCCCCAGAGCCTGTCTTTGAACCCTACTCACACAGATATTCAGTGATGGCCCACTGCCAATAGTGCAGCCTCTGCAGCATGGCCAACATTGAATTCCAGTTCATGGAAGTGTCACATATGAGGCAGTTAGCAGGCAACTTGTGTTGGCACTGCATTTCTGTCAGGTGGACATCTGATGGGTATGGCAGCTTAACGTGGCCACACACTTGTCTGGCCTGATGCAGAACCTCCTGGAAGCCAAGGTACCCAACCAGGAACCACTACACAACCAGGATGAGGATCTGTGTCGGACAAGGTATGTTTGAGCTTTCTCTGCTAAAAGGTGACCAGCAGGTTAGTGCTATTGTCACGCAGTACCCTGCCTAGAACAATATGGTGTGAGGTCAGCAACTTCTTGGCCTGGCAATGGAGAGCTGGCAGAATCTCTGGCCAAGTATGGCTCCTGCCCCATACCAGCTGCAAAGCAATAGTGCTTGCAGGACCATGCCATGGTCATATGGAGACTGAAATTGAGAGATTGGTCCAGCACCACAGACACATTATCTTCCACATGCTGGTGGAGGGCAGGGATGGCCTTCTTAGCAAAATAATGTGTGATGTAGTTGATTCTACAAGCTAGAATGGGAGTAGCTGCAAAGCCAGCAGTTTTGCCAAGCTGACATTGAGACGCTGGACATGGTGGTGATTCGGGGACATTTTTTTATTCCACTCCAACAGCAGTAGACCAGACAACTGCTTGGCCAAGGATAGTGCTAGAGATGGCCGAGTGGTTATTGAGAACGTTTGATGAGGTTCAAGCATACACTTGACCCTATTCAATGTTGCCCCATGCTGACCCTTTCCCTCACTTAACGTGGTGTAACATAAGCCTCTGAAGCCCTTTGTGATACTTTCCTTTCTATCACTAGAGGCTTCAGATTTTGTAGCTAATGCAGATGAAAATTTGAGTAGCGTGGGGGAGAGGTAGAAACTGAAGAACAAAGAGGAGAAGGTTTGTGCACATTTTTCTGCTGATGTAATATACAATATATAATACATAATGGATATGCTTCTCTCACCAAGCTTTGCACTGGAGATTCATGTGTCTTCTCATGCATATGGTGCCCAAATGGCTGATACGCAGCAAGCAGAGGTAACAGAACACAAAGGTGCTGCCGATTGCTCTCAGCAGATGTGTTAAAAAGGCCCAGACTGTAGAGCTCTGTGGATTTCCCCTGTGGACAGAACTGGTGTGTACCTGTGGGGCAGTGCTTTCCTGTGGAATAGAACATATGCTCTCTCTACAAGTTGCCTCTGCCCCAGGACAGAGTCCTCCTTCACTGCTGTTCTGCCTCTACATCACTTTCCTTCTCTCCAGTCACTGGCATCCATATATGACCTCCCAACTGCTTAATTAGCCACCCCACCCCACACCCATACCTTCCTCATTGCTGGAGCCTACTTGGCAGTAATCTGAAGCTGCAGGAACATTGCTGCCCCTTGCTGTTTTCTGTCTGATATCCCTTCCCTCTAAAGTTCTGTCACTCTCTTTTTCCATCATCAATATCTGAAACAAGGAATTCTTCTGCATGACCACATTTTTCGTCTTGCAGAAAGGGATTCATCATGTGATGAAATAACACTGCCAACTTTGTCATGCCAATCAGCTGAGGTATGGTGGGATTGGACAACAAGTAACTGCACCAGTATGTGGGGATATGGTGCAAATCAAGGGCAGATTCATGTGTCAGTACCAATTGTACACTGCAGATCCTGAAATTATATACAGTGTTCAGCATAAATTAGTACACCCCAACAGATTTGTCAGAAAAAATTTTACTTTCATTTTCAGAATCAGCATTTTTTATGGGACACTATACTACAAAATACTCTCACAAATGTCGGCAATTGAATACAAACAACATTTGTTAATTTGCACACACAAAAAAGTATTCTTCCTAACAAATTAATTCAAGACCAGGTTGCAAAAATGAATACACCCCAATGAAAGTCTTAGGAGCAAAGCAATATTTTAGACAACAAAAATCTAATTAACAAGATTTCAACTACAGGTGAGTCTAATTATTCATTAAACAGGTGTCCAGCAGACAGTTGATTATAAAAGGGTGTTATTTAACAAAGAAAACCCTTCCCATTTCATGCTGTCAGCAATGGCACCACATGGAAGAGAAATGCCACCTGAGAAAGAAAAACATTTCTTTACACAAGAAAGGTGAAGGCTACAAGAAGATCAGCAAAGCTTTACTTATCAGTCAGAATACTGTAGCAAAAGTGATACAAAAATTTAACAAAGATAGAACTGCAATCATCTCACAGAGAAGCCCAGGCCGTCCACGGAAGTTAACAACTCAACAGGAGAAAAAAATCGCCATGCAAGTTCACTGCAGTTAGCTAAAGAAGTAGAAAGCCAAACAGGGGTGACACAATATGGCATAAACTGCAGAGGAGTGGCATGCATGGGTGTCACCAACGAAGGAAGCCTCTTATAAAGGCCATGCACAAAAAAGCCCACCTAGAATTTTCCAGGGCCCATATTGAAAAAGAAGACTACTGGGACTCTATACTCTGGAGTGATGAGACCGAGAATGTTTTTGGAACAAAGAAAAATGCATGGTGCCTATTGTGAAACATGGCGGTGGCAGTGTCCTTCTGTGGGGCTACATGAGTGCTGCTGGTGTCGGAGAACTGCATTTCATTGATAGTATCATGAATTCACAGATGTACTGCTCTATATTGAAAGTGAAGATGCTAGCATCACTTTATGCCCCTGGTCGTCATCCACTTTTCCAACATGACAATGATCCAAAACACACATTTAAGGCCACTGTTGCATTTCTGAAGAAGAACAGGGTGAAAGTGATTCAGTGGCCAAGTCTGTCTCCTGATCTGAACCCAATCAAACACCTATTGGGAATTCTGAAGAGACAAGTTGACCATCACTCTCCATCCAGCATCCAGGTTGAGGTTGTTCTTGAAGAATGGAAAAAGATAGATGTTGCAATATGTTGACAACTTGTTCATTCCATGCCTAGAAGACTTGGTGCTGTCCTTACAAATCATGGAGGTCATACAAAATACTAGATGCAGTAGCTTGTGTTGTGGGGTGTATTCATTTTTGCATCAACTCATTTGAGTAAAACTGAAGATTTTGTAAATCTAAGTTATATTATTAACCTTACTTTCATGTAGTGAGCTAAACAAATGTTCTATAAAACTCAGTTTTGTCAAAATTTTGGAAATTGTTCTTATGTTCATTGACATATTAATTAAAATCTTACAAGGGGTGTACTCATTTATGCTGAGCACTGTATATAACGTTGATTGGCTGATGTAGGTTTTTGCACTTTGTAAATAGTTCTATAGGCTCAATTTACAAAGTTAACACACTAGGATAAGGATACTTATTTATTTTTAAAAAAGTGACAATTATGTGTTTAGGTAATTGTATTTTAAAGTAGAAAGGCCAGCGCATTATATTCTGTTTAAACAGGACTACCTTGTGTTTTTTTCCCTTCTTCTAAAAAATTGCACAGATTGTTAGTTTTTACACTTTTCTGTTTCACAGCCACACGTCTATTTCAGGAATCTTCACACAGGAAATTTTGTGAATTCTTTGCAGATTGCTATAACAGTCATTTTGTCTTAAATCCACATAGGGATCAAACAATTTGCAGGTTAAGTGCATCTAAAGGGTTACAGCCAACGTAGCAGAATAGCAAATTGTGATTACAGAAATATTTCACACAGGCAATGTGTCAAGCTGTGACATGTATTACACTTCGAAAAAATAAACTATGTGTCACTCTTTTTCTATGTATAGCTTAAATGAAACTGTTCAGATAGTTCAGCAAGAATTTAGGTGTTATGGAAATGTACAGTTGTGTTCAAAATAATAGCAGTCAGACATCACTAACCTGATCAATCACTGTTTTTGGTAGAAATGATATTTCTACATGGCAAATAATTTACTAGCAGGTGTAGTAGAGTAATAGAAATCCAACAGACCCAACAGTCATGACATGCATGCTGCTGATTCTGTGTAATTGAATCACTAATTGAAAGGGGCATGTTCAAAATAATAGCAGTGTGGAGTTCTATTAGTGAGGTCATTCATTCTTTGAAAAACAGGTGGCAATTATTGCCCTTATTTAAGGAAGGAAGGCAGCAAATGTTGTACATGCTGGTTACAGTGCATTTCTCTCTGAAATTCTGAGGAAAATAGGTCGTTCCAGACATTGTTCAGAAGAACAGCGTACCTTGATTATAAAGTGGATTGGAGAGGGGAAAACATATAAAGAAGTGCAGAAAATGATAGGCTGCTCAGCTAAAATGATCGCAAATGCTTTAAAATGGCAACCAAAACCTGAAAGACGTGGAAGAAAGCGAAAAACTACCATTCAAATGGATAGAAGAATAGCCAAAATGGCAAGGACTCAGCCAACAATCAGCTCCAAGTAGATCAAAGAAGGTCTAAAGTTACCTGTGAGTACTGTTACAATTAGAAGATGCCTATGTGAAGCCAAGCTATCTGCAAGAAGTCCCCGCAAAGTCCCACTGTTGAAAAAAAGACATGTGCTGAAGAGGTTACAATTTACCAAAGAGCACATTGACTGGCCTAGAGAGAAATGGCGCAACATTTTGTGGACTGATGAAAGTAAGATTGTTCTTTTTGGTTCTAGTGGCCGGAGACAGTTTGTCAGACGACCCCCAAACACTGAATTCAAGCCACAGTACACTGTGAAGACAGTGAAGCATGGTTGCGCAAGCATCATGATATGGGGATGTTTCTCATACTACGATGTTGGGCCTATTTATTGCATACCAGGGATCATGGATCAGTTTGAGTACATCAAAATACTTGAAGAGGTCATGCTGCCTTATGCTGAAGAGGAAATGCCCTAGAAATGGGTGTTCCAACAAGACGATCCAAACACACCAGTAAACGTGCAACATCTTGGTTCCAGACCAACAAGATTGACGTTATGGAGTGGCCAGCTCATTCCCCGGATCTTAATCCAATAGAAAACTTGTGGGGTGACATCAAAAATGCAGTTTCTGAGGCAAAACCAAGAAATAGAGAAGAACTGTGGAATGTAGTCCAATCATCCTGGGCTGGAATACCTGTTCACAGGTGCCAGAAGTTGGTTGACTCCATGCAACACAGATGTACAGCAGTTCTCAGAAACAGTGCTTATACAACGAAATATTCATTAAGTGATTCAAAGGAAAGCAAAATCTTCAAACACTTTTCAGTTTATATAGTGAATGTTTGAGTTTGTAAAGAAGAATACAAACACTGCTATTTTTTTGAACAGTCTAATATTTATTTATTTATTTCAGGTACTTCTATAGCACAGTCAATTTACACAGCACTTTACATATATATTGTACATTCACATCAGTCCCTAGCCCTCAAAGGGGTGTACAATCTAAGGTCCCTAATTTACATTCATACATACACATACTAGGGCCAATTTAGACAGGATCAAATTAACCTACCAGCATGTCTTTGGACTGTGGGAGGAAACCGGAGTACCCGGAGAAAACCCACGCAGCCACAGGGAGAACATGCAAACTCCAGGCGGGTGGTGCCATGGTTGGGATTCGAACCAGCGACCCTAGTACTGCCAGGCAGAAGTGCTAACCATTTAGTCACTGTGCCGCCCCAATATTCACTTTTCTTCAATTTTTTTAGAGGAACAACACAAATTTGATATATTTTTCTTCATGTTTTGATTTCGAATAGGATGTGTAGTGTTCCCAATACATTTGTGTGTATGGAAATAAAAGCTATTGGAAGGATTTTGAGGTTTATTCACTTTTTTCAACACACTGCTATTATTTTGAACACAACTGTAAACCTCAGTGAGAATAACAATAATCTTATGTCTTTTAAAAGGTGTAAATCCATGTGATTTTTCTTTGTCTATGTTTACTCTCAGTAAATACTTGCAAACGTCGTACCATGGTATAATACAGTAGCTTTGTTGTTGCAAAGCCTCATATACATGATGAGAATCTTGGAAAAAAATAACCCTTTTGGAGCGATTGTCCGATAATCTGATCATTAATACACAGCTTCTGGAAGCCAATCACGACAGTTCATGTGAAAAGGGACAAGCGTGAAAATTTTCTTGGAAAATAACAGTACGAACAATTTTATTTAATTAGTACGGTACTGTAAAAAAAATCCAGCAAACAAGACTGCACATGCTCAGAAATGAAAGAATACATTACAATACAATAGAATACACTTTATCCTCAAGGGAGTTGTATTCTGTCTTACAAAAATGTTCCTAACTGTAGCAACCTATTTGTTTTCAATATGAGACTAGCATGCAACCCCCTCCCCCCCAAAAAAAAACTGAAGATCATTCATCAGATGTTCTCATCGTGTGTACGAGGCTTTAGATGCCATTGAGATGTCATCTTTTTTGACAAAAGGGAGTGAGAGCCTCTAACATATCCAATAATTAATAGCCTTCTTTTAAAGCTGATCTCCAACCAAATACAAAATTAATTAATTTGAAGAGCCACTCTCCAGCCTTTTTCTGGTTGTGGGAATTATCCACTAATCCAGTTTCCTTTTTTAATATACAGTATCTCTCTTGCTCTGAGTTTGATCATAGGCCTTTTTTCTTGTAATCTACATTTGAATATATAAAGGTAGTCAACCGAATCACGCTTGAGTCTTGTTTTCTGTCCTTTTTTGAGCAATATGTAACACATACTTTTGATTGGAAATGTTCAATGCCAAGCTTCTTCAGTTTGATAAAATTCAGGAGGTTAATGTTCAAGATTAGGAGATGGATAGCCTTTAAAGTCTCTTTTTTTCATTCATACTTTTCATATGCTGTATTCCAGTAGTTTCTGTCGGTGCTGATAAAATGTGTATCTATGCAGCTTTGAAACAAAACTAATATATGCCTCCTGAAAAAAAACAGACTACAAATAGCAGGTGAAGGCTAAAAGCTTGCTATCATCCTGTTTAATCATCTGCACAAAGGTCAACTCAGCGCCTGGGACAGAAGACAATGATGAACTTTTATGACCTGTTGGACAAGTCTTTCTTAATCCTGCAAGCATGGATGCAATTCGCTGGGGCTTGCCTAATGGAAATGTTCCAAGAATAGATAGCATCACAAATAAACTTCTTGCCCTTTCCTTTTCTTAACTATTCATCAGCAGCAGAGATAACTTAAGGATCTCATTTACCCTTACCTCTTTGCCATGCTTGCATATTTGTTCAGGCATCATACAAAAATGCCATCACTTCCCCGTGCATAATTAATTAAAAGTTGTTTTGCTACTGGGGGTGATTGTGGCTAACACTGTGCAATATCGCTACTGCCTTATATAGCAGCGTGTCTTTTATTGGTTTTAATAGCCTTATGTAGCTACATCCAGGGGTGTCAAACTGGCGGCCCTCCAGCTGTTGCAAAACTACAAGTACCATCATGCCTCTGCCCTTCGAAGTCATGTTTGTAACTGTCAATCTTACAATGCCTCAAGGGACTTGTAGTTTGGCAGCTGGAGGGCCATCAGTTTGACACCCCTGAGCTACACTATCAGTAAAATCTCCCAGTTGCCCATCAAATCACCAAACAATGAGAACAATTATAACAAAATATTGTTTAACAGATAAAGATATTAAACTAAGGGGTGGGACAAGGGGTAAGCAGGGGGGGTGGCTGCCCTGGTCACTGTGGTATCATGTGAGGTGGGGGGGGGGGGGATTTGGGAATCCACAAGGAGATTTGAGAATTTTGTGCTGGAAGGGGAAATTTAGGGGGAGGCAGGGGTTAGAATTTATCTTGGAGGGGAAGTTTGGGGAGTGGTGATTTGGGGAGATGGGGGAAGAGGATTTGTGCTAGGAGGGAGGATTTGGGGGGGTTTGTACTAGAAAATGTAATATTGTGTTTGAGGGGGGTATTTGTGCTAGGAGGGGATTTTTTTGGGGGGAAGGAAATTGTGCTAGTAGGGATGATTAGGGGTATTTGTGTTAGGAGGGGATTTTTTTTGGGGGGGAGGGGTTGTGCTAGGATGGGGGATTGGGAAAGGGGAATTTGTGTTGGAAGGAGGGGACTTGGAGCAGGGGGAAGATGATCTGTGCTTGGAGGAGATATTTGAGGAGCAGAGGATGTGTGCTAAGAGGGGGGATTGTTTTTTTTTGGGGGGGGGGATTTGTGATGGGGGCATATGGAGAGATAGAGGATTTGAGCTGGGGGGATGGGGGGGGGTAAAGATTTGTGCTGGGAGGGGTGATTTCAGCAGGGTGGTAGATTTGTACTGGGAGGAGGGGAAATTTATGCTTAGGGTGCTTAGGGGATAATAATGCAAAATAGTGCTTGATTTTTTTGGGAGGGAGGGGATTTTTGTTGACACATAATGCTCATCTTGGGGGAGGGTGCAATTTGGCATGTTCACCCTGGGCTCTAGATGACCCTGTCCCGGCACTGATTAGACCACACATAGAACAGAAGTGACAATTCCAAAGAAATTACATACTAAATGCTGTATTCACTATGCACACAGAGCAATGTTACTTCTCATTACCAACTTGACTTCAACACAGCTTTAACTGTTCCACAATACAGTAATGCAGTTTGGGCTTCAGGAGGAAAACCAATATTTTTCTCACACAAATACACTTTTCTGACCAGTATTAGTAAACTATGGTAGTATTGTCTAAGGAAATAAAGCATCAACAACAGAAGACCAGGAAAACAGTGACAAATATGATATATATATTTATATTCATAAAATGCATATGGTGAAATGCAGGCTGTGAGATCCTTGATAAAGCTGGGCTCTGTTTAAAAGCCACATGGATCTATGTGCATGATATATTAAAGTTAGGCTAGGTGCTATTTCAAGTATTATCACCTTCCATGTTGTGTAAAAAAAAAAATCTGATTATACAAAAAAAAGAAAAGGTTTTGCTGAAATATATCTTTTGTAACATTAACCCTTTATTCATTAAATATTTTACTCCGAACAGAAACAAAACTTAATGTGGTTCTAAAAGCAGAAGTTTTTTTTACCTTAATGTATGAAGGTAAAAAACCTTCAGGGTGCAGCTTTCCCCCCAGCCCCCCCTTATACTTACCTGAGCCCCATCTCGATCCAACAATGTGCATGGAAGCCTCAACTGTCCTAGGACTCTCTTTCCTCTTTGGCTCATATTTCCTCATTGGCTCATGCAGCAGTGGGAGCCATTCAATCCTACTGTTTTTAATCACAGTCAGTGAGCCAATGAGAAGAGAATGGGGACAATGTCCACTCACAGTAGCACGGCTCAGGAGCAAGCCTGCTTGAGTGCCTCCATGGCTTGCTATTGGCTGCATGTGGCAGGGGGGATGAGCCAGGACCCATGGCAGGGGACTCAAAAAGAAAAGGATCAGGGCTGCTCTGTGGAAAATCATTGCAGAGCAGGTAATTATAACAAATTGGGTTTTTATAAATTAGAATCAGTTTAATAGTTGACATTGTTCTTATGTTATGCCTACAAAACTAGCATTGACTAGCTCCAATATCTTATGTTACAAGAGTAATGCTGGAATGTAACAGCAACTGGGATATAAGAATCTTTATGGCTGTAGGCTGTAAGCAAGAGTACCACTCCCCACTATGCTGATATCGGTTTGTATGCCCATGAAGGACATTAAAGTATGCTTTGTGAGAGTTTCCCAAAAATGAGGCCTCACTCTCAAAATATCAGTGTGCTGATATGGCTGTTGTGTTATGATATGGCCAATGGGATGTTCTACAACACTGATGATCAGAATGTTTCATCCCCTAGCTGAGGGAAGTCATAGCCAGGTTCTTCTAGCCAGGGGGCCCATAGTGAAATGTTCACAAAGTGACAAAGGTGCCAGGTTTTTAAGCCAATTGCTGGCCCAGTTGCCCACTTAGCTTTGCAGGAGGGAAGCAGCAAAGCCCAACCCTATCACACCGTCTGTGTTACAGTTACAGGTTTTGCAGCACATCTTTGCCATGAGGCCTGATAAGGAGCAAAGATTACTTCATGGCGCACATCCAAGACCTTGCATTCATGGTTTGGTGCTTAGACGAGCCCTGCTCCATGAAAGATGCTCTCATTGCAGTAGCCCAATCATCCTAACAAGTGGATTCATGGAATTTGACAACTCCACTATCAGAACTGCCATTTTCAGACCACCACCTTCTCCCAACCTGAGTTGTCTGCTACATACAGTACACTTCCTAGCTATAGAGTGTGCTTCTCTCCTATAAGAGGGCCATGAAATTCCCTGCAGTACTGTGACTTTTCCTTATGTACTTGCATCTATATTCAGTAAGGAGGCTTTGCAGTGACCTTTATGAACTTTACTGAACTGTATTTAAAACAGTTCAACATTTAGTTCCATACTGTTCATTACAGTCCCACATGATTGGCAAAAACAAGTTCAAATAAGATGGGAAAACATTCAGAAACTGCTCATTAATAAGAATGAAAAATCACACTAACGCTTTTAACTCCTTCCCACTGGCCATACACATATATGAAGCCTCTTGACAGGTGGGACTTAACATCAAGTGGCTGCATATATGCGTACTCAATGAAAAACAGAACTGTGCCGAGAACGTGCACTGTGTTACCAGCAGTTAACATAAAGCTTCTGATCTCTACTAGCGACCGGAAACTTTACAATCATGTGACCGCCAATCACGGTGGTCACATAATCACAAACCCCACCTCCCGGCATCCGAAACCCTGTAAATGACCAAGAGGTGCCGGAGCCAGTGGGTTAAGGAGGAGCTGCTGTGATGCTCACTTATTCATGAAGGTCTCAGAACATATCTTCTTCAGGCCCTAGGCATCATGGCATCATGGCAAGGGAAGAGCTCCTATTCTGTACTCTCTTCATGGCTGCTTTCTATGAACACATCCAGATTCACTCCTCCCCTCAGCTTATATACCAAAAAGGGAGGGCAACGGATCACTACATATCTCAAATCACTATTCTCCTGTTGCATTTTGTTATATTTCTGAATCATTCAATTTCTTTTTCAAGAAGGAGGTTAAGGTGTCATTAAATCCATTTTAACAAGTTCACATTTGTCAATAGCAAATCTTACAATATAAGCAAGGGTGTTTAGCCCACATGGAAAAAAGATAAATCCCTTTTCAAGTCTTGTCAAGTTATATACTGCACTTGCTTCACACCACCCTGGATGATAAAGAGGGTCGAGCAATGCAGAAGGTTTCTGTGGTCAAGTTTCAAAAAAACTGTTGGACAAAGAGCAGGGTAGAAGGAGTAGATGCCAATTTTAGGAGCCAGACATCCTCCTAAGCTACCTGGCTTTGGTTCTCCACAGCCAACCTCCCAAATACTTTCACCTTGCCTTCTTTTTTCCCCCCAAAGTCTTATACTTCTTTACTAAAATAGCAAAGATTGAGCTTCAATCATTTCCAACTCTCAGTGTTAGGTTAATTATACCTATAAACTAATTGAAGACATGGCATAAAATGCATCAGCATAATTTAAAAGAATGTTCTGCAATGCCATGTAGCTCATGAAAGTGAAACCTTAGGGGTTAATTTATTCTAAAGGGATGCTGACCCTGTAGCTCTTTCATTAGAACCTTGAGAGTGCACCAGGGGATTATAATAAATCAGTTCCTTCCATTCAGAAACATGAAAACAAATATTCAGACATGAAACAAGCAGCTATTTCTTCAGAACAGAAACAGGTAGGAATCTGCAACAACATTTGCTAGAATCTTTGCAAACTACGCTGATCATTGAGAGGGGATGTTTCTCTTAGAGTGGAGTTGCTCTTTACCAATTAAATCTTTACCTAGCTGGTTAGATGTAAAATGGCATTGTGTCCAAGCTTGTTACAAAAAATGCATTTGATGTCTACACTGAAAATCCCATCTCGTCCAGAGGGTTAAAACCAATTTTTTAGCATTTGCCAATTTTCCTTGATAAGGAATAAACCTTCATGACTCCTGATCTTCCTGAATCAGACAAATTAATGCGTTTCTATGACATGATCTATTTTTAGAATTAACTATGCATTTTTTGCTTCAGAGCTCAGACAGGAAAGATTATTTTCTACGAACTGTAAGGCCTTGCTCACACCATACATGCATAAACACCGATGGGAAAACTGTGCAGTTCATCCACATTTCAGTGAGTTTTATAAATGTAGCATGATCCTGTGCACAAAAAATCTGCATGTGATACTAGTGTTGTGGTGCAAACAGGGCACATAGAACAATTGTTTTTTTTTGTGCCCTTGCAGAACGTGCGCAGAAAAACCGACGTCTCTGTATCATGGTGTAACAAGCCCTAAGGGTTACCTGTGACCACTATAAACAGCTTCTCTTCAAAAATTTTGACCAGCTTTTTTTATGTACAGTTTATATCTTCTTTTAATCACCATGGTAAATAGAGAGGCTCAAATAACTTATCATTAAACCCTTATTTAAAATTTAATTTCAAGTAGCAAAATGTGGGTGAGTCAGGAATCTTTAAAGCAGAAATTAGGTGATCATCTTACTGGCCCATCTATTCCATAAATTAGCTGAATTCTCAGTTTGAAGCCTGCACTAAATTCCTCTGACCCAAACCACAGCAATGCAAACTAACCCTTTCTTTTTCTCAGTCCTTTATCCTTTTGAGCAAACGTCAGTGGCAAATTCTCCCTGAATCTTACAATAGAAAGTAGTAGAAGGTGTACGATCCTGGAGAGGGCGGGGAGGGGGGTTAAATATGATATTTCCTTCAAAAGCATGGTATAAATAGACAAAACTGAAACAAACCAACCTTTCCATCAGAATTGGCTGATGATACCTTAACAACCTTGTTCCTGTTCAGCTTCCTCTTCACCCAGCTCTCCACTTGGACATTAAACTTCATGAAAGTGACATAGGTTAAATATGCCGTAAGCAGCGAAAGGCTTTCCCACCAGTTGATCACGTTGTCCAAGAAAAAGGTTATGAGCATAATCAATCCCACGATATAAAATGTCACATCTCGAAACAGTGGCCACCAGGTTAGATTTAAAACCTCCTTAGAAAACAAAGCACACATCCCAATCACGAACAGGATATTGAATACTGCTGATCCAACAATGGTCCCAATACCAACATTACTATGTGATATAAATACTCCTATTAACGATGTAAACAGTTCTGGTGCAGATCCCCCAGCAGCCATAAATGTTGCCCCTGCCACATCGTCAGAAATCATCAGTTTTTCCGTGATAACTGTCAACGAAGGAACGAAAAATTCATCACAAACTACAGCTAACGCTATGAACATATATATCATTCCAAATATATGGAGTACAACAGCACCCCTCTTTCTGTCTTCTAATGAAAAAATGTCTTCTGGATATTCACCTTTGGAAAGTGATTTATTATCCCCTGCCTTGTAGTTCATAGATATAGTTGAGCCAGGGGTATCATTTTGATTTTGTTCTGCAAAGTCCATCAGATTTCGTTGATGCCGTTGCAGTAGAGTATGGCTGTTTGTAGCACTGGACATGTCATTGTTGTAAAGTTCTGTCTTTAAAAAGGCACCGACTGCAGAGGACAAAGTGCTTATGGCTGTTATGCTTAGGAAAAGACCCAGTATTCGAATAAGTCTTAGTTTCTTATGAACAAATGGGTGCTTGTGGCTGTGGTGAGACAAAGTTTTCCCTACGCAGCAGCTTGTAATGATGTCACCAGCAGATCTTGCATGAAGACCCATTTTGCAATCTTCTAGATATGAAATGTAGCCAATTCTAAAAACTGTAAACTGTAATGGCCGATCATGCTTTTCCTTTCCTATTTTTGCATTAGGAGTCCATTAGTAGGCCCATCCGTGCTTAAAAAAAGAAAGAAAAAAGAAACATGTAAATATGTATACACTTATGCTCAAATACAGGCTTTATACATACAATCCATAGGAAATGCACAAAAAAAATGTTCATATACTGTGCATATATGCCTAGATTCATCCAGCTCCTAAATCAGTGCTTCCTTGATTGCAACTATTCCTCAGTGCCTGCAAAGCTACATTTCCAAACAGTCACAAACAACACGCAGCACTGTGTCTACCATCATTATGCAGATCAAATAAACTCACTGCACGGTGTTGATTCAATGTATACATATGAGTTTTCATTTAGGCTCTTTAAGATGTTGCCTAATGTTATTTTCAATCAGTTTAAATACTGAAACATACCTTCATTGTTTACTAGAGCAGCTAGTTACCTCCCTGTTAACCCTTTCTTTTCCTATTTTTCACATATAGATGATCAGTTTTACATATACAGTTGCAAGAAAAAGTATGTGAACCCCTTGGGATTACGTGGAGTTTTGCATGAACTGAGCATAAAATGTGCTCTGAACATCATCTAAGTCACAACAACAGAAGAACACAGTCTGCTGAACATAATACTACACAAACATTAGATGTTGCCATGGTTTAATTGCACATAACATGTAAACATTCACAGTGCAGGGAGGAAAAAGTATGTGAACCTTTGGACTTAATAACTGGTTGACCCTCCTTTGGCAGCAATAACCTCAACCAAACGTTTCCTGTAGTTGCAGATCAGACCTGCACAACGATCTGGAGTAATTGTGGACCACTCCTCTTCACAAAACTGTTTCAGTGTAGCAATATTCTTGGGATGTCTGGTGTGAATCGCTCTCTTAAGGTTATGCCACAGAATTTCAATCGGGTTGAGGTCAGGACTCTGACTGGGCCACTCCAGAAGGCGTATTCTTCTTTTTTATTATAAATATTTATTAATTTTCATCCAAATACAAATCACAAACACCTATTTCTATGAAAAAAGATATCAAATCAGTATATTCTTATTGACATAATTTATCTATATCCCACTTCCCCTACCCTCTCTTCCCCCCCCCCTCCCACTCTGCATTTCTCTTCTCTAAAAACCATTTCTAAAATCCATTTTTATTTCGAGGGGTATAAATCATCATCATATATTTCACTTTTTCTCTATATTCTTCCCATTTTTTCCACTTTATATTATACTTCTCCATCATATCCATATGCATATAATACAATCTTTCCGTCGCACAAATCTGATTCATTCTGACCATCCAATCTTCCTCTGTCAGCACCTCCCTTTTTTTCCAGAACCTAGGTATAAGACTCTTAGCTGCGCTCAAGAAATACCATATTCCTGAATCCTTATATGATCTCACTGAAAGCTCTGTGACATGGAGAAGACATAGCTCTGGTTCCAATCTAATGTCAATCTCAGTAATTTTCCTTACTAAGTAAACAATTTTCCTCCAAAACACCTGTATCTTTAAACACTCCCACCATATGTGATATAACATACCCACTTCACCACATCCTCTCCAACACAATGGTGAAATCTCCCCGTTCAATTTGTGTTCCACATTTGGTGTGATGTGCCATCTTACTAAACACTTATAGTTCAACTCCACTTCCCGCATGCTAGTATTTTCGTGAATTAATCCAAGCATTTTCCTCTGCTGCTCCTCATCTATTTCCCTTCCCATATCTTTTTCCCACTTCTCTATATATATTAATTTTGTGCCCGTGTCTAATTCCGTTAATATTCTATATATTTATGCTTTGGGTCATTGTCCTGTTGCATCACCCATCCTCTGCGGAGCTTCAGTTGGTGGACAGATGATCGTAGGTTTTCCTGCAAAATGTCTTGATAAACTCTGGAATTCATTTTCCCATCAATGACAACAATCCGTCCAGGCCCTGAGGCAGCAAAGCAGCCCCAAACCATGATGCTCCCTCCGCCATGTTTTACAGTGGGGATGAGGTTTTGATGTTGGTGTGCTGTGCCTTTTTTTCTCCACACATAGTGTTGTGTGTTCTTCCCAAACAACTCAATCTTGGTTTCATCTGTCCACAGTATATTTTGCCAGTAGTGCTGTGGAACATCTAGGTGCTCTTTTGCAAACTTCAAACGTGCTGCAATATTCTTTTTGGACAGCAATGGCTTCCTCCATGGTGTCCTCCCATGTACTCCATTCTTGTTTAATGTTTTCCTTATTGTAGATGTGTCAACAAAAATGTTAGCATGTGCCAGAGATTTCTGTAGGTCTTTAGCTAACACTCTGGGATTCTTCTTTACCTCATGCAGCATTCTGCGCTGTGCTCTTGCAGTCATTTTTACAGGACGACCAGCAACACATCCAATATCATCACACTGATTGGAGTCAAGGTTGGCTCACTCCTGGCTCCAATTAGCTCTGGGAGAAGTCATTAAGCTAGGGCCTCACATACTTTTTTCCTCCCGGCACTGTGAATGTTTACATGTTATGTGCAATTAAACCATGGCAACATTTAATGTTTGTGTAGTATTATGTTCAGCAGACTGTGTTCTTCTATTGTTGTGACTTAGATGACGTTCATAGCACATTTTATGCCCAATTCATGCAAAACTCCATGTAATCCCAAGGGGTTCACATACTTTTTCTTGCAACTGTACACAATATTTGATATATATTTGGGAGTCTTAGTGATTATAGGGATGTTTGTACTGATTAAGTTTGGATTTGTTCTTAGAAGAAAGTAATGATTTCAACCTTAAATAAAATATAAAGTACTTTATATGTTGATGCATTAGAGAAAGATTTTTTTGTGTCCCTTCCCTTTGGCTGCTTTAAGAATATACTTACAAAAGCAAAGAGGAGAGACAGACCAACCAACCAACCAACCAACCAAAATAAGCCCAGAGCAAGAAACAGACAATCAGAAGAGTCAAGATGTCTACATATCTATATTTGAGGTCAATATATAGTAACTTATCTGGTTTACATCGTATAAAAAGTGGAGGGCATCAACAAGAGTTGAGTATCGGCACTGCTAATTTTTTATTTTTTAATCAAAAGGTGGCACTTCGTATTTTTGTGGTACAAACAAATATGCAGTTATGAATGATGTAGTGTGGATTTTACAGTAAAAAAAAGTCACTATAAAATTTGCAGTAGACATTACTAAATAGATGTTACTGTAAGAGACGATGTAAATACAGTAGAAACGTCCTAGTGTAGGACACTAAAATTATATAAACATCATGTGTGGCATTCAAGAAAGTCTTGTGTTATTGAATAATTAAATATCCCTGGGATTTATTAACAAAAATAAATGTAGTCATGCTTAGGATAAAATGTAACCAATGCATGAACTGCACTATGGCTATTCCCATACAAAATAAAATAGTGTCTGAACTGGTGCAGCTGTCCAAATGTATACCAATATTACTAAAAAAAAATGTAAACAGTGCCAAACCATATACAAAAACAAACAATATCCAAAGTATCAAAAAAAAAAGAAAGAAAAAAGAACAATATCCAAAGTGTCCAAATAAATTTTCAGTCCATGGTGATGTAAATATGATTACTTGAAAGTGCTCTGTGCTCAAACAACATACATTCACGCTCCTCCATTTGGCTAGGGTCAGTGTCCCTATTCGTAGCATGAGGCCATACCTGGACCCTACAGAAATTGCACAGACAGTCCAACTCTTCCAGGATGGCACATCAATACGTGCCATTGCCATAAGATTTGCTGTGTCTCCCAACAAAGTCTTAAGAGCATGAAGGTGAATCCAGGAGACAGGCAGTTACTCTAGGAGAGTTGGAGAGGGCCGTAGAAGGTCCTTAACCCATCAGCAGGACCGGTATCTTCTCCTTTGTGCAAGGAGGAACAGGATGAGCATTGCCAGAGCTCTACAAAATGACCTCCAGCAGGCCACTGGTGTGAATGTCTATGACCAAACAATCATAAACAGACTTCATGAGGGTGGCCTTAGGGCCAGACATCTTCTAGTGGGCCCTGTGTTCACTGATCGGCACCAATAGAGCTCGATTGGCATTTGCCATTGAACACCAGAATTGGCAGGTCTGCCACTGGTGCCGTGCTTTTTAAGATCAGAACAGGTTCACCCTGAGCACATGTGACAAACGTGAAAGGGTCTGGAGAAGCTGTGGAGAATGTTATGCTGCCTGTAACATCGTTCAGCATGGCCGTTTTGGTGATGGGTCAGTGATGGTCTGGGGAGGAATATCCATGGAGGGACGCACAGACCTCTACAGGCTAGACCAGGGGTGCCAAACTGGTGACCCTCCAGCTGTTGGGAAACTACAATTCCCATCATGCCTCTACCTTGGGGAGTCATGCTTGTAACTGTCAATCTTGCAATGCCTCATGGGACTTGTAGTTTGGCATCAGCTGGAAGGCCATCAGTTTGACACCTGTTGAGCTAGAGTAGACAATTGTACCCTCACTGCCAATAGATATCGAGATGAAATCCTTGGACCCATTGTCAGACTCAACACTGGTGCAGTGGGTCTGGGGTTCCTCCTGGTGTACGACAATGCCCGGCAATGTGGTGAAAATATGCAGGCAATTCCTGGAGGATGAAGAAATTAATACCATTGAATGGCCCCCACACTAGCCTGACTTAAATCCAATAAAACACCTATTAGTTTTCATGTTTCAGTCCATCCAACGGCACCCCAGGTTGCACCTCAAACTGTCCAGGAGCTCAGTGATGCCCTGGTCCAGATGTGGGAGGAAATACCCAAGGACACCATCCATCGTCTCAATAGCAGCATGCCCCGACATTGTCAGACATGCATACAAGCACGTGGGGGCCATACAAACTACTGAGTAACATTTTGAGTTGCTGCAATTAAATTTCAGCAAAATGGACTAGCCTTCTGCATAATTTTTTCTCTTTAATTTTCAGGGTGAATTCAGTCCTCTGTAGGTTGATAATTTTAATTTCCGTCAAACAATAGGAAATCCTTATGTTCCTAACACATTACCCAGTCTATATCAGTACAGATGTCCAGCGTGATATTTTTCCCCATTGAGATCTGATGTGTTCCTTTAATTTTTTTGAGCAGTATATATATATATATATATATATATATATATATATATATATATATATACACACACACACACTATATTGCCAAAAGTATTGGGCCGCCTGCCTTTACATGCACATGAACATTAATGACATCCCAGTTCTTAGTCTGTAGGGTTCAGTATTGAGTTGGCTCACCCTTTGCAGCTATAACTGCTTCAACTCTTCTGGGAAGGCTGTTCACAAGGTTTAGGAGTGTGTCTATGGGAATGTTTGACCATTCTTCCAAAAGCGCATTTGTGAGGTCAGGCACTGATGTTGGATAAGAAGGCCTGGCTCGCAGTCTCCACTCTAATTCATCCCAAAGGTGTTCTATCGGGTGGAGGTCAGGACTCTGTGCAGGCCAATCAAGTTTCTCCACCCCAAACTCACTCATCCATGTCTTTATGGACCTTGCTTTGTGCACTGGTGTGCAGTCATGTTGGAACAGGAAGGGGCCATCCCCAAACTGTTCCCACAAAGTTGGGAGCATGAAATTGTCCAAAATGTCTTGGTATGCTGACGCCCTAAAAGTTCCCTTCACTGGAACTAAGGGGCCAACCTCAACCCCAGAAAAACAGCCCCACACCACAATCCCACCTTCACAAAACATTACACTTGGCACAATGCAGTCAGGCAAGTACCGTTCTCCTGGCAAACCCAGACACATCCATCGGATTGCCAGACAGAGAAGCCTGATTTGTCATTCTAGAGAACATGTATCCACTGTTCTAGAGTCCAGTGGTGGCATGCTTCCCACCACTGCATCCGAAACTTTGCTTTGCACTTGGTAATGTAATGCTTGGATGCAGCTGCTCAGCCATGGAAACCCATTCCATTAAGCTCTCTATGCACTGCTGTTCTGTAATCTGAAGGCCACACAAAGTTTTGAGGTCTTTGGCTATAGACTCTGAAGACAGTTGGCAACTTCTGCGCACTGTGTGCTTCAGCATGTGCTGACCCCGCTCTTTCATTTAACGTGGCCTACCACTTCGTGGCTGATTTACTGTTGTTCCAAGTTGCTTTCACTTTGTTATAATACCACTAACAGTTGAGCGTGGAATATTCAGTAGCAAGGAATTGTAACGGATGGACTTATTGCACAGGTGGCAACTTATCATGGTACCACGCTTGAATTCACTGAGCCCCTGAGAGTGACCCATTCTATCACTCTAGTCTGCATGCCTAGTTGCTTAATTTTATACAGCTGAGGCCATGAAGGTGATTGGGACACCTGAATGCAACGATTTGTAGGGCTGGCCCAATACTTTTGGCAATATAGTGTATATATATATATATATATATATATATATATATATCTTCTTCAAGTGCTCAATGTTCAAACAATACCAATAGTGACTGGTGCTCTTTAATGTGCTTTTCAATCCTTGACCTCCCTTTTTTGGCCACACTCACCAGATTAGATGGACCCTTTGCTCTTGCAACAGGGTCAAACAACAATGCTTTGTCTGCTGGTGGATAATGGTATCTCCCTTCTTTCCTTTACTTCAGATCACACACTCAACATATCCTACTGTCTTAAGGAAATCAAAAGGAGAGAGAAGGCCCCATGGGGTAATACTGCTTTTATTATAAGAATTATTAAAAGTAATGCACTTACAATATATCATAAACAATGCGCTTCAACTTGCTGGGCAAAAAGGACAACCTCAGAGCACTGCTACTTGCGTGCGTTCCACTGGACAGTACGTGACATCACCGTAAACTTTCCGAATAAAGCTTTGATTTTAAATATATATCTGTATTCCAATTTAAAACAGTTTATTGGTATTATTTATTTATTTTTACTCTGTATTCCAAAGACTGTTTTTTTTTTTATTTTGTACATTTGACCAGCAGCAGAGGACTAGAAGCTCCTCTTGCTTATGCTTCCCTGTGGATAGGCTGGGAAAGATCTGGGTCATGGGACAGCTGTATATCGATTAGAAAAAAGGTACTTCAATGATTTTTTTTAAATAATTACAGTGCCATCATTCACATACAGAAATAGAAGGGATAATGTAAATTAATCAGGGTGCGTTTAATATCACTTTAATACTTTTTTCTACTAAGCAGCAGAAGAAAAGAAAACAGTATCATGTGTGTACTAATATCATTGGGTGTACCCCATAAGAAAGTGGACTGTTCTGTTTAAATATGGGAGCAGAATCCTATGTTCATACCAATTTAAAGCATAACTATATTTTTAATATAGATATCTTTTAACTTTTCTCCTCCTTCCCAGCACATTCAAAGTCTTATACTCACCTGTTTACATTACATAGTCACTGCAGCAAAATCTCTAGGCTGCTTGGAGCCAGTGTTAATAGGATATGTTGAGCTGGTGACCCTGAGTGGAGATACCTAAGCATTTGCATATAAATCAGCCAGTGCCACATGCATTACATAGCTATGTCCCTGTTCTAAACTGCAATCACAGAGGAAAATAGTCAGTGGCAGAGGAAAATATTCCAGCCCCAACTTGCTATGTGTCTTTGAGATGTGTGAATGAATTCTGAGAACCACAAAATAAGCTGATACTGGAAGATGTCTAAAGGTGTTTCCCAATAAACTAAGTCCTTTTGAATTACCCAGCTTTCACCACGCTCAGCAATCGCTATACAACCATGGTACATTTGCATGGTACACATTGTTAATTCTGTCCCTACCACAAAAAGGCCAAGTGGTTGTGTTCAGCCCAGAAACCAAAAGTTCTCATTTTTTCCCATGCCTGCATATCTCAACCACCTCCTGACCTAGTTTCTCTAGTTGCTCCATGAACCTAAAAGGTCTCCTCCTCATTTTTAGGGGTTTTATATGTTTTGTCTGACTATACGATTAATTCCGAAAGCAGTAGAGATTTCAAAATTTTTTAAAATTGTGCTTGTTATTTTATTTTGCAGCCACAAAAGTTGCAATCAAACTGTTTACAATAACTTACTTGCTTTCAACGTACAAGGTATATATTGTATATGTGTGGAATTTCTATTTTAACAAATGCAGTAGTTACCTAGTAAAATATTTTTTCTCATTATATCATGAGTTAATGGATAAGTTCACCTTTTGGACAAAAACGCTATCAGTCTTGTGAATGGGCTGTTTCTGACATCATCATGCTCATAGACCAGCTCAGGACGTGAGGAGGCCAGGAACAGTCCCCCGCTGGACCTGGGGGAGTGTGGTTTTCTGGAGGATTGGAGGACAGGGTAAGTATAGTTTTTCCCTGAGCACCTAGATAAAGTAAGTAGTTAACCCATGCAGTGCGGGCACAGCACCACTGCATGGGAAAATAAAAAATTTAATTGGAGTTCTGCTTTAAAATTATTTATCTTCACGGCTCAGTTTTTGGTTTTCCTCAATATACACTTCATAGAAATAAACAATTATCTCTAGTCATAAGCAAGCTAATCCCAGAGGCAAGCAAAAATCCTCATGATAATCTTTAAAATGAATTTTACAGACAAAATATGGAAAAACTAATAATATAATATACAATAAGCTAATGTGCATGTGATGGATATAACTGAATCTTAGGCCAGAATCATTAATGATTTGCAAAAACTGCTTATGATCTTAAAAAAATGGCAAATAAATTCTCCTTTATCCTCTTACTTTTTCACTCTCCCTCTTACTTTTTCGTCCTTCTGAATTCATTATTCTCTTTACCCTTCTATGTCATCAGAATTACTGCACTTCCCTTATACCCACCCCTGTTTTTATCTAAGCGCTCTATAAACGTGTAACATTGGTGGGCTACCTAAATTCCTCTTGTATTTAGCAATACTTATGTTACTAATAGTGCTGTTATCCTTGTTTTCTCATGTTCTCAGTTGTACATGGAATTCTATATAACTCTATAACAAGACACTGTAATATCCCTATTGAGAAATTGCTGCATCAGTTTAACCATATTATTTACATTGTCCATAATATGCAACATTATTCTACTATTCCCAATAAATCAGATTGAACTAAACAAAGGCAAGTAAAGCATGGTAATAGAAAATAATTTTCATTGTGCTGTATGTATAATCTTTTACATGCATTGTGCTTTAATTGACTAATCATTATTCCCCATGCTCAGCAGAAGGTGGTGTTTTAAAATTGGTGCTATTATATGTGCAGTTTGCAATGTTGGCCTATATTCGCTTATACACAAGTTGAAGAATGTTCTAGTTAGGTGCTGCCCCAGACGCCAGAGTAAGGGTTAATGATTTTCCCGGTTCTTTGGCTTTGGCGGGTTATTCCTAGGCCTGAAACACTGATCCTGTAATATAAAAAGCGACAGTGGTCTGGAGCCAGGGAGAAGGGGAGAAAGAGTAGAGAGAGTGGTGATAGGTAGCTGAAAGCATGTAAGAGAACCCAGGTCTTCAGGTCTGAAGTTACTCAAGGGGTGTATTGCAAGTAGCTGGCACACATGGTCTACATCTTGGGTCATTTAACACATTGGAGTATGAAGACAGCTCTGTAAGAGTTAACACTGTGTGGAGTGCAAGCAAGTGGTTACTTAGGGTAACGGTAGTTTAACATGCAGCCTGTCGTTGAACGTATGCCTGAGCTTCTTACAGGAGGGAGTTGTTGTTGGCATGCTCTCTGTGAGCAGAGCTGCACCGCAGAGGTCCCCAGCCTGTATATAGATTTAAAGATTTAAATGAAGTGCATGTATGGAGTCCATGGTAGGTGCACGTTGGGACCACATACCATTACTGGGAGTGAAGTACTGTGATACACTGGACGGGTGGATGTGGACAGGGCTCAGCATGTCCCTCCAAAATGAGAATTACAGAGACAGTGTACATTGTCACGGGAACTCGAGAGTTAACTGGAGAACAGTGATAGTGCAAGTGTACATGGTGTACTATCATCTCCTGCCTTAAGGTCAAGTATTTCCCCATGGAAGCCTCAGCCTTGTCCCAGGGCATATGTGGAAATGGCACAGAAGTAAAGGTACCCCATGTGCATTGTAAGTGATTCTGTTACAGGTGCCTAGTGTAGCCCAGAAGAACCTACTCTGTGGATAATCCTCTCATGTGAACCACACTTGGCGCCCAACGAGTTAATGAGGAACATGGAGGAAGGTCCACCAACATCCGCCCATACCTCCCTTACACACTAACTTGTTTCCAACATTTTTGCTTCTGTTCAAATGTTCCTGGAATAGGCTTTCCACTTTGCTCACAGCTAAAGCCTCAGTACGAAATACTATGATTACACAATAGCAACTTAAAATAAGAACATGAGAAGCCATGCTGCCATATAGTATAAGAACAGTTAGGAATATGTTGGCCTATGAACAGCAAGTCAGCAAGCGGTGATGAGTGAGCAGAGATATGAAGTACGTCTGCTGCCTCTTCTAAGTCCAATCACTACTGCAAACAGATCATTTTCTATCCTGTGCTCAGTAGTGTGCAATTTATAATTATTTAAAGCTCTCAATTTTCTTGGGTGCAACATTCACTGTATTCATAAAGTAAAATTAGTAAACTTTGCATAAAATTAGTAAACATTTCAGCAAAATCCGTTCTTCATCAGAAGAATGTCTATTCTTGAATAGACCTACCCTATTACCTACCCTGTGTATTCTCCTGACATTCCCTCAACTTGTTTCAATAAAAAATTTGCCTGACTGAGCTGTCAAATGTCTAAAAATGCAATGATCACATCACAGACCATATTCGTTATTAATTCCAATTTGTAGTTGACAGAAGAACTCTTACAAGGAAAACACGCCAAATTTTACAAGCACTGAAAGGCTGAATCACTCCAGCACAGCCAAGGCAGTGTGAACTAGCATGGCCATGACAACTTGTGGCTGGGAGGTTGGGGAATGGCACAACCATGCCACAACCACCTATGTCTGATGTAAGCAAGGTCTAAAAAATGAAAATTCACCAAATCTGTGACAGTCCGGGAGCATTCAGCTCACACCAAAACCAAAGGCATTTCTGACCTTCATTTGACCTCCAAAGCTGCATCAAGCTGCTTTTGCATTCCTATTGACTTGTATGAGAAAAGCTGTTCTGACATCAAGAAAAGCCCCATTTACAACTTCTCCTGGTCAGCATAGACTTTCAGCTGTAAAATTCCTTTTTATATATGGGCTTTAAATAATGGCAGATTATTTTACTAAAGGTGCTTTCACATGGCCCCCATTGTGTTTTGGCTGCAGCATGGGTGCAGTGCAGTGTACCTGCAGTTTTCTTATGGATTAGCTGCGCTTTCCCAAGCAGGACTATTGCTGCACTTTCAGAAAATAAACCAAAAAAATCTATGGAAAATAGCAGCTAACCTGCACGAAAACTGTGGGTACACTGTGCTGCAGCCAAAGCGCAGATCAGTGTGAAGCTGCCCTTAACCACTTTAGCTCTGTAAGGTTTACCCCCCTTCATGGCCAAGCCATTTTTTGCTATACGGTGTTATTTTACCTGACAATTGCGTGGTTATGCAATGCTGTACATAAATTACATTTATATAATTTTTTTTCCCACAAATGGAGCTTTCTTTTGTTGGTATGTGATCACCTCTGGGTTTTTCATTGCTTGTGCTATAAACAAAAAAAGACTGACACTTTTGTAAAAAAAATAATATTTTTAAATTTCTGCTATAAAACATATTTAAAAAAAATCTAATTTCTTCATAAATTTAGGCCAAAATGTATTTTGCTACATATCTTTAGTAAAAAAAAATCCCAATAACTGTATATCGATCGGTTTGCGCAAAAGTTATAGCGTCTACAAACTATGGTATATATACCAGAATTTTTTTATTTTTATACTAGTAATGGCGGGGATCAGCAACTTATAGTGGGACTGCGATATTGGCACTGACACTAACTGACACTTTGTGGGAACCAGTGACACTAATACTGTGATCAGTGCGAAAAAAATACACTGTCACTGTATTAAATGACACTGGCTATGGGCAGGGCAGGGGTAGGCAACCTTTCAAAGGTTGATGTCTATCTGGACAACATGAAGTAAAGCAAAGATCCCTTGGGGGGAAGGGGTTCTGGACAGCGCCCTTAAAAAAAAAAACATCACCATCCCCCTCAGTACTGTCCTCTGTCCCCCTTTACATCACCCCCCCCAATGTAGTGTCCTGTACCCCCCAGTGCAGTATCCTCTGCCCCCTTTTCATGACCCTGCCCTCCATCCAGCACTATTCTGCCTCCTGCCCTATGCTCTGCCTGTAACATGAGAGCGGCGGAAGCTGGGGGGAGGCAGAACCATGGTCACGATTGACCTGTTGGCTCTCCGTGGTCGATCGGTGCATCATGATCGATGGGTTGCTGACCCCCGATCTAGGACAATCAAAGGGTGAAATATGTGACTAACCAGTGTTTTACTGTGTGATATGTGCTTTTTAATAATGGATGTGCTAGACTGCATTACCTGCTCTGCAGGGAATGATAATCCAGCACATCGTCAGTGACAGGGCACAGCTCTGCTTTGTATACTTTGTTGTCCTGTCACTCTCCTCGGCAATCCACGAGTGCTGGCGCTCATCCATTGGCCGGCATCTGTTGATTGGCTTCTGCTGTGTCAAATCATGGGGCGAGCACATGCCCCCTACAGCGGAAGTGCAAAATCACATATAAATATACGTGATTGTGCACAGAACATCTGCCCTGAAACATTAAATCTGCTATAGGGTAGACAGAAAGTGGTCGACAAATTTTTCTGTAGCAGATGTTTGAATGTGAAGAGAACACCACAGAAACAATAGAAAATTCAAAGTTGTACGTGTGATTTTTTTTTTGCAAAGTAGATAGAAAAAAGCATTACGTTACGCACAGCACGAGAATCTAATGGTAAGATAAGGTTATGCAATGGGGGATTCTTTTTAACATAATGTCATATGAACTAGTGATGTGACCACATCATATCCCAGTGACATATTTTAGAGTAAGATTTCAGGGAAGAAGCACAGATGGCCTTACAGAGCTGTCTTGTTTTGCAGGATAACACGACATGCCCCAGTACCAGAGCTAATGAAAATAACATGTAGTTTCCAATAAACATGCAATGTTAAACCAAGATATTTTTAGTGCAGTGGAAGGAATACTTAAGCAGTAGCTCCAAGCAACATATTAATTATTTGCAAATTGGTGTAAATTATACGGAAGGAATACAACATCTATATTTTTGTCTATTTGTGGGTCTATAATAAAAAATACGATGCCACTCTGTTAAAGAGGACCTGTGCAGAACAGCATATTTATAAGTAGCCAAGTAGGTTTGCACAGAAGATCAAGCTGCACATACACACAGACATTCTGGAATTGCAACTGTTATTAAACAGTGCCCTTGTAACCAACACTCGCATAAGAATGGGGAACATTCTGTAACTGTTTATTCAGTAGCATCCCTGAAATGCCTACTACGTGGATAATACAGTGAACCATATGAAGAATCAGGTTAACTACTGCAAGAAAAACATTTGATATTACAGAGAGATGGCAAAATGGCACAGAGAGAGAACATCTGAGTAATGGAGAGTGATATATCAGTGCTCATTCACCTATGTTAACCAATTTACTGCATGATTTGAAGGAGCTTTAACTATAAAGGATATTTTCAGACAAAAAAAATGACATGTACCAGAATTGCTTGTTCGTGCTGTAACAGTTCAGGGCCCTGTCAGAAGATAAAAATAGGTAGAAGTGGTCAGTAAAATGGACACAGGGTCTGCAAATGTGCGGAGTGCAGAACTGCGGAGCGTAGATTTTGAGTGGAGGAATCTGTTGTTGCAGGTTTCTCCGGATTTTGATATTTCTGGATGGGGCCCTGTAGTTTGGAGATTTCAAAGTGCCTTGGCAGGGAAGAAATCTTCAATCCAGTGTCCAGAATTTGTAGTCAACCAGCAGTGTGTGGGCCCAGGTGCTCACAGCCCTTATAACTATGGTCTGCTGAGAGTTTCAGGCGGAGTGGAGTGCAGCTGGAGCAGTGGCTGCCATTGTGAGTCTCTGTGTGCATCAAAAGGGCTCAAGGCTGTGTGCATTAAAGAAGTCGAAGGTGGTGCTCCAGGAATAGCCTGTGGTCTTGGAGACCCATACCAGCAGTGCTAATATGGAGTAGCCAGGAGGCTTAGCATTTTTCATTGGTATTTACCAATGGAGAAGAACCCCTGTGTGGGAAAGCTTATTTTGGACTTTTGTGTTTTTGTTTCTTGCCTTTTAATAAAAGTGGGCTACCAAGCCCTGAAAAAGAGTTTCTGACTCGCGTGAACTCACTTGGAAAGCATCTACCACTAGAGCTAATCATCCCCCATGTCACAGTGCTAAGAAAACTTTATATACAAATGTGTTTGTACTGTAGATATTTCTCAGTCATCAAACAACACCAGACCTGCAATAAAAAATGTAATTCTGATCATTGGTTATGGGGTAATAATACAGTATTTTTAGTAAAAACAGGTCAATACATAAGCCTAAAGGAGTTTTTACCTTCAAAGCTGAACTACAGTCCATTTTCCAAAGGATTTGCATTTCTCTCCATCCAGACCTGAAATTTACACAGCTCCTACACACAGCAGATCACTGCCTGGAATGGTAGTAGACTTCCTGAAGACGATCTTTGATCGAAACACGTCGAGGTTTGATGATGCAACTTCCACTGATATCACATCCGGCCTATGGAACATACGCAACTCTGAGGAGCCCTTAGCACAGCGGCTTCCACACACTAATAATAAGGCTGAGTACACCAGGTGTCGGGCACAGGCACTTTACTGAGTGATATTTTTTATACTTATTCCTCAATAAAACATCATACAGTTTTACACTATGGGATACCCCTTCTTGCTCTTTTTGTGATACAGTATGTCCATCCTGAACTTGCGGTGATCTGGAGAGAACCAACTTCATTGGGTAATGTCCCACAAGAGTTGTAGACCATTCTAGAAATAGATGGTCATCTGCTAAGGGTGAGTTCTAGTCCATGTGGGGCACCTTTAGAGCACTGTGGAGCACTTTTAATTTGTTGAATAAGATAAGCACTTCAACCAAGTTGGAGCACAAGCATGGGCACTTGTTTTCATTATTTGGGACTTTAACAACAGCAATGTATGTTGTATAATACTGGAATAGTAGACTTAGGCTCCTTTAACCAGGATGTTCCAATCGGGTTCACCTGCCTGATTTCTGGGCAGACCCGATCGGAACCTGTATTCTCCACTATGGAGCAGCAGGTGTAAATGGACATGTGTCAGTTTACGTACACCTGCCGACATCCAGTTCAATCCGATACTCCATTCTCCTTCCATTCATCGAATCAGATAGCAGTTGGATGGAAATGGACAGGCAGTCCGTTTCCATCCGACTGCCCATAGAGGACTACGGGCTGTATCTGTGTTCGCTCTGCATAAATGGATACAGACCTGTAAGCCGCTTTCTCAGAGGGGATCAGCAGACAGATCCCCTGCTGAGCTCGCGCATCCAGCTCCACTGATGGGTCCGCCCTGTGTGAAAGGGGCCTTAATTTTTCTCTGCTGCACTTAAGTCTCCTCATGGACAGAAATAGGAGAAACAATGGTATGATGAGCTCATCTCTATCACATTGCTTCCTGCTTCTATCAACATGCTCTTTGCACTGCAGGGCAAATGATTTGTACTCCTTCTACTTCCCCAAGCCTGATTTCTGCAATACAGGCACTTCAATCCAGGAACTTCAAACTGCTTGCATAAAAAAACAAAACAAAATATATAAAGCCCAAATAAACTCCCTGTTTCAAAAAGATAATTACATTCTAGGTGCATGACAACAAAAGGTGTTTAATGTTTTACAATTTGTTTTATTTCTAAAGTAGCCACAGTCTGAGTAGAAAAGCCTGAACCTCTCCAGCGTGCTACAGAGTGGGACCCTTAGGCCCCATGTACACAGGACACTTCTGAACGATGGAGACTGATTACTGGAAAACGTAGGTTAAAAAACATCTGTATAGCCGTGTCACGGATCCAACCTACACGCACACGCCCACAGCGACTAGCTAACCGAGGCGTGCACGTTCGGCCGTGACTTGGGGTAAGAGGGAATTAGGGGGAATTAATTTATTCTGAATATATATATAAGACCAGCCGTGATACACTTTCACAGCCCACACTGGCTCTGGCCACCACTAGAGGGAGACTCCACTCCAATCCAGCTGGCTAACCACACACAGGCAGACACAAATCTTATATACAATCTGGTGCACACTAAGGGTTGAGGAGCAGCCTAGCATTCGGCACACCCTTCTAGGATTCCTCCAGCTATCCTACCAGCTAGAACCCCGGTGTTAATCACTCTTTCACTGTGCACACACCCCCACACCAGAAACGCCACAAACGGTAGCTTGCCACCACCCAACAGTTTTATCCGCAGGCTGACCTGCAGGGCCACCACACACACACCGATCTCCGTCTGGCAGATCTGTTACCTTTACAATCTACATGCAATCTGCCAACACGCAGTGCAATTGCATACAGATTGGCAATGAACTTGACCGAGCATTTAAAGACACTGCAATACAATACAATCTAATCTCTCTGGAGATACGAGCCCGAGCTTAAGTACCCAGAAGTCACTTATTAATTTTATGATTTAATATCCCGAAAGTGGGCAATGCATAAAATATGTACAAAGTACAAAAAGTTACAAAAAATACAAGAAGACACACAATTGGCTATTGACTATAAAATAAAAGGGAATAAAAACAGAAATAAAACTGATGGGTCCGCCCTGTGTGAAAGGGGCCTTAATTTTTCTCTGCTGCACTTGATTTGAAGTGTGGTCACATTTGGCACTTATCACTTATTTGTTCTGTATCTCTTATTCATAGGGGTCTTTGTCATTGTTTATTTGTTGTGGACATCATGTTTATAGGTCACTTAGGTGACTGTGGCACATTGTTTTTGGCACTGCATTGTGTGTTTATTTATATATGCACACATATTTATTTATTTATTTGAATTATTGGGAGAAGCGCTGCACTATTTTTCATTATTTGTACATGAGCCCTTACTCTCTGTGACAAAGCAGATCAGCAGGAACCATACCTTTTGCAGGCTATTGAGCTATAGGTCTGACTCAGCAGGGGGCCTCTGTTTGACCTGTGCAGAAATTATTGCTTCCCTACTGAGAGCAAGGGTTCCACTCTGCAGCTACTTGCATGCAATAGGGTTTTCTACTCAGGCTATGACTGCTTTAGGAAAAATCAAACTGTACAACATCGAACAACTTTTGTTTTGATGCACCTGAATTATATTTAGCTCATTTAAACTGAGGACTCATTTGGCCTTCAATCAGGGGCGGACTGACCATTTGGAAACTCGGGCAATGCCCAAGGGCCCGGGGTCAGTAGGGGGCCCCATGACATTCCCATGGTACCTTTTTCATAGGCTTTTTTGAGTTTGGGCAAGGACACAGGGGCCCCATGATCCCCTATTGTCCGGGGGCCCCATGAGTTGTCAGTCCGCCCCTGCCTTCAATTATGTATTAACCACTTGCCCTGCAGAAAATTTACCCCCCTTCATGACCAGGCTATTTTTTTCCATACGGCGCTGCGCTACATTAACTGACAATTGCAGGGTCATGCAACACTATACACAAATTACATTTATATCATTTTTTTCACACAAAAAGAGCTTTCTTTTAGTGCTATTTGATCACCACTAGGTTTCTTTATTTCTTTTGCACTATAAATAAAAAATGACCAAAAAGTTTAAGAAAAAAACTGTATTTTTAAATTTTGCTTTAACCATTAGCCGCCCGGCCAATGGCCGTTTGGCGGCTTGAAATGTGCTCCTGTATTCCGGGTGCACGCCATTTGGCATGCTCCCGCACATGCGCGGTTTGCGCGGTTGCAGAGCGACGCAGCAGTGCGATCTGTCACCGCCCGTGCACCTCGGACACGGCCGATGACAGATCCGAGTACCGGCTCCCGTTGCCGGTACAATGTGACCTGCTGTGACCAATCACAGCAGGTCACATGACAGTTGTATACAATGGATGGCTTCATTCATGATGCCATCCATTGTATACTAGTGCCTAGCTGTGAATGGTCACAGCTAATCACATGCACATGTCATGTGATTAGCTGTGACCAAATCACAGCTAAGCACAAAAAAAAAAAAAAAAAGCTGAATGAATCGATTTCATTCAGGTAAATGCTTGCTTATAGCAAAGTAATTCTTTGCTATAAGCAAATTGAGTAAAAAAAAAAAAAAATACTGATCACTTCCCCAAAGTAGTACAGTGTTACTATGGTAACATTGTACTATTTTGGACATAGTAAAATATGAAAAAAAAATCTTAAAAAAAATTAAAAAAAATGTAATAAAAAATTAAATATAATAAAAAAAATAAAAAAAATAAAAATATTTTTTATTTCATACTGTCACCAGTCAGTGTCGCTGTTCACCGCCATGCCAGTTATATGATGATGCTGTACTGCACTGGTGACAGTATGTAAAAAAAAAAATAGTGAAAATAATTTTTTTAATTTTTTCATTTTCCGAAAAATTATGACAAAAAAATACAACTTCAAAAAACTCGCCATGCCTCTTATGAAGTACGTCGGACTGTCTACTCTGCAAAAAGGGGTCATTTGGGGGATATCTGTACTGTTCTGACATTCTTGGACCTCAAGATATTAGATTGGCTGTCAGTACTTCAGGATTGATCAATATTCAGATCTATACCATAGTTTGTGAACTCTATAACTTTCCTACAAACTAAAAAATACATCCTAATTTGGGTTATTTTCACCAAAGACATGTAGTAGAATACATCTCGGCCTAAATTTATGAATAACAATTATTTATTTGTAAACTTTTATAACAGAAACAAAGAAAAATGTGTTTTTTTTTCAAAATTTTTGGTCTTTTTTTGTTAATTTAGCAAAAAATAAAAACCCCAGCGGTGATTAAATACCACCAAAAGAAAGCTCTAGTTGTGTGAAGAAAATGATAAAATTTTAGTTTGGGTACAATGTTGTATGACCGTGCAATTGTCATTCAAAGTGTGAGAGCGCTGAAACCTGAAAAATGGCCTGGGCAGGAAGGTGTAAAATTGCACGGTATTGAAACGGTTAAAACATATCCATTAAAAATTACACAAATAACATTTCTACAAAAATTTAGGCAAAAATGTATTCTGCTACATGTCTTTGGTAAAAAAAATCCCAATAAGGGTATATTGATTGGTTTGTGTGAAAGTTATAGCATTTACAAATGACAATATATATACTGGAATTGTTTTTTTTAATACGAGTAATGGAGGTGATCAGTGACTTATAGCAGGACTGTGTTAGTACAGCGGGCTTTCTGACACTGGCTAATTGACACTGACATCACCAATGACACTACTACAATAATCAGTGCTATTAAAATGCACTGACACTACTAATGACATTAGGCAGGAAGGGTTTAACATCTGGAGCAATCAAAGAGTTAACTATGTGTAATATGTGTGCAATATGTGCTATTTTATTAAGGGATGTGACTGTTTTTGTCTCCCTGGGAGACAAAAAAACAAAGACCAGCATATCCCTATAAATAAAGCTACAGTGCACAGTTGGCAAGTGGTTAATGAATACAACACTGTATTTATTTGTGACTTTCATATCTGCCTGGAGTTTAGCTTTAAAGTTATTGTAAAGCTTATTTTTTAAATTAAAATAATAAACTTGTTATAGTTATCAATACTATTACATGTAGTCCCTAACCTTCTCTATTTGGGTCCCCCGTCGGCACTCTGGGTGCCTCCTCTTCTTGGTGCACCACCATGCTTCCTTTTCAGGCTCACCTGTAGACTTGCTTCCGAGCAGGGCCATGTGTGTCTATTGACACACACAGTTTGGCTCAGTCTTGCTCTCTTCTCACAGTATTTGATAGACAGCAGCAGCAGAAGACAATGGCTCCCACTGCTTCCTCTCTAAGCAGAGAGAAAGGAGAGAGCAGCTGCAGACAGACACATAGCTGGGTCAAGATTGGGCTCAGGCAAATAGGGACATTTTTTACCTTAATGCAGGGAATGCATTAAGGAAAAACATGTTCAGCCTTTGAAAAAAAATCTGCCCAACCTACAGTAACTCATCCACTCAAGATCTCGTTGAAGGGACAAACAGTCATCTATTTGTGTTGTCCTCTGTTCTCATCCTTCAGGGTTCTATTTAATTTCCAACCATATAGACCTTTCAGGAGACCATAGTTTTTACAGCAGCAGATGAAGCGATATAGAGGCTCCATTAGAATGCCATGTTTCTTGCAGCATTAGCCTCTTTTATTTCACAAAAGACTGCTCTGGTACCTGTTTTCATTTGTGATTCCCTACAATTATACACAATAGCTCCAATCAGCACAGGGCCATAGTTTAGAGAAGAGATGTTTCAGGGGGTTAATTTGGCTGTTAGATTCTAGCTGGCACATATGAACCATTCACAGGATCTGGAGGTTTTGTGGACTTTTGTATAATGTTCTCTTTCCATATGAATAGGAAGTTGCCTGGGCAGCTGCACATCTGCATGCTTACAAAGTCAGCCAGTGTACAACACATCCGCAAAGTTCAACCTTTCAGAAATGTAAGTTCTACTCCATTCCAGATAAATGCAAACCCACTGGCAACTATTATATCCAAATTGACCACTAAAGTTGGTACAGATAGTCTACCCCAGGACTTTTCATTTTCACAGTTTTTATCTACCTAAATACCTCCAGAATAAGAGAATAGATCAACCCGACCATCTACATTTTTCTTAAAATACCATGGCAACCCGTTGTGTTTGGGTTTGTGGGGACCTATGGAGAGGCTTGGAAAATGTCTGGACAAAAAAACTTCAACCAGAAGTGAAAAAGCTACCTAAGAGCCTATGTACAGGATTCAAAGCATATACTGTAAAAATTTACAACAGGTAAAAGTGAAGGGACAATACAGCCTTGTGGGATTGGATGTGGAGATTCTTTGCGATTGACGGCCTGTAGAAATATGTTGAAAGTCGTATACATAGATCAAAAAGAACAACACAAATATATTGTCAAATTGATGGAATCAATTTTGAACAATAATTTCTGTTTTACTACCTAAAGTAGAGTGTAGCTGTAGGGACAGTATGTGTGCTGGCATGGCAACATACAGTTGTTTTCAAAATAATAGCAGTGTGTTGAAAAAAGTGAATAAAGCTCAAAATCCTTCTAATAGCTTTTATTTCCATACACACAAATGCATTGGGAACACTACACATTCTATTCCAAATCAAAACATGAAGAAAAATATATCAAATTTGTGTTGTTCCTCTAAAACAATTGAAGAAAAGTAAATATTAGACTGTATTCTTCTTTACAAACTCAAACATTCACTATATAAACTGAAAAATGTTTGAAGATTTTGCTTTCCTTTGAATCAATTAATATTTAGTTGTATAAGCACTGTTTCTGAGAACTGGTGTACATCTGTGTTGCATGGAGTCAACCAACTTCTGGCACCTGTGAACAGGTATTCCAGCTCAGGATGATTGGACTACATTCCACAGTTCTTCTCTATTTCTTGGTTTTGCCTCAGAAACTGCATTTTTGATGTCACCCCACAAGTTTCTATTGGGATAAGATCCTTGGATTGGGCTGGCCACTCCATAACGTCAATCTTGTTGGTCTGGAACCAAGATGTTGCACGTTTACTTGTGTGTTTGGGGTCGTTGTCTTGTTTGAACACCCATTTCAAGGGCATTTCCTCTTCAGCATAAAGCACCATGACCTCTTCAAGTATTCTGATGTATTCAAACTGATCCATGATCCCTGGTATGCGATAAATAGGCCCAATACTGTAGTATGAGAAATATCCCCATATCATGATGCTTGCGCAACCATGCTTCACTGTCTTCACAGTGTACTGTGGCTTGAATTCAGTGTTTGGGGGTCGTCTGACAAACTGTCTCCGGCCACTAGACCCAAAAAGAACAATCTTACTTTCATCAGTCCACAAAATGTTGCGCCATTTCTCTTTAGGCCAGTCAATGTGCTCTTTGGCAAATTGTAACCTCTTCAGCACACGTCTTTTTTTCAACAGTGGGACTTTGCGGGGGCTTCTTGCAGATAGCTTGGCTTCACATAGGCGTCTTCTAATTGTAACAATACTCACAGGTAACTTTAGACCTTCTTTCATCTTCCTGGAGCTGATTGTTGGCTGAGTCCTTGCCATTTTGGCTATTCTTCTATCCATTCGAATGGTAGTTTTTTGCTTTCTTCCACGTCTTTCAGGTTTTGGTTTCCATTTTAAAGCATTTGCGATCATTTTAGCTGAGCAGCCTATCATTTTATGCACTTCTTTATATGTTTTCCCTAATCCAATCAACTTTTTAATCAAGGTACGCTGTTCTTCTGAACAATGTCTGGAACAACCCATTTTCCTCAGAATTTCAGAGAGAAATGCACTGTAACCAGCATGTACAACATTTGCTGCCTTCCTTCCTTAAATAAGGGCAATAATTGCCACCTGTTTTTCAAAGAATGAATGACCTCACTAATAGAACTCCACACTGCTATTATTTTGAACATACCCCTTTCAATTAGTGATTCAATTACACAGAATCAGCAGCATGCATGTCATGACTGTTGGGTCTGTTGGATTTCTATTACTCTACTACACCTGCTAGTAAATTATTTGCCATGTAGAAATATCATTTCTACCAAAAACAGTGATTGATCAGGTTAGTGATGTCTGACTGCTATTATTTTGAACACAACTGTATGTAAAGAAAAGGCATGATAGAAACGTGCAATCTGTGGAAAGTAAGGGCACAATGGGGGAGATTTACTAAAACTAGAGCACTAAGAATCTTGTTCAGCTGTGCATGGTAGCCAATCAGCATCCATCCTCAGCTGGTTCAGTTAAGCCAGCCTTTTTCAACCAGGGGGCCCAGGCACCCTGGGGTGCCTTGAAGTCTCTTCAGAGGTGCCTTGGGAAGTGCCTAAAAATTGCTCAAAAATTGTATACAAGCCAGCAGGTGGCTCAAGCCTACCTTTTAGTTACACAAAGCCATAGGTTTTCATTACAACCTTCTAGCTGCCAGTCTCCTAACAACCAATGATGCCATCAGTTGATATGGAGGATGTTGGTCGCTTGCACACGATCCTTGTTTGACCCTCCCCTGCCCCTCTCTATCAGTGCTGGGGTCACATTAGCTGAGTGATAGACAGAAACTAAGGGAGAAGAGAAACATTGTAATACTTTTCAGTATCTACATGCAAAAGTGTATTTTGTATCAGATATCGGACAGGACTCTTTTTCAATCCACAATGAATCCTCACTGGCAGTGCACTGGACATATGTGAACAGGCACCATAGGAAGCAATGTTATTTCACATTTCATGCGGATCGGTTGCAGTTCAAACCGTAATGGATGGTTGTAAAAGGGTTCTAACTCTTTTCCCCTTTGCATAAAATGTGTTTTTGTTGTCCTCTCTGTCACCATTGGATAGACTTTCCATTACATTCAGTTACATTTTGTTCCTGAAATCTCCCCAGTAGAGACTGCAATAAGAAAGCAGAGTTTCTAACCCATCTCTCTGCTCTCCATTTTGGCTGTACCAGTATTTCAGTAGAATAAAATATGTAAAGTTGCAACAGAATTGTAAAGTGGAGTATTTCCTTTTAGCATTTGCTAAGACATATCAAACCCTTTAAATTAATATCTGAAATTGGAAAAAATGAACAGTAAAGAGTTTAACCACTTATCGACCGCAGATAGCCGAATGACGGCTTCAGTTCTGGGTGGGTGTCAAATGATGTCCTCCCAGAATGCGCTCTCCTGCGGGCCCCCAGCGATCTCCATGATCGCTGTGTCCTACGGACACAGCTGATCACGTGGTATGGTAAAAGGCCAATCACAGCGGTCTTTTTCCATGTGATCAGCTGTGTCCAATGACACACTGATCAACGGGAAATGCAATTTCCGGTTATTGGCTGCACTTTCCTCACGCTGTTCTCAGCAGTTGTCAGAGGAGGGATCGGCACTGATGATTAGTGCCCTGATGATCGGTGCCCAGCAGTGCCACCCACCAGTGCTGCCCACAAGTGCCCAGCAGTGCTACTCACCTGTGCCCATCAGTGCCACCCATTTGTGCCCATCAGTGTCGATCAGTGCCACCCACAAGTGCCACCCACCATTGCCATTCATCAGTGCCACCCAGCAGTGCTGCCAGTCAGTGCCCCTCATCAGTGCCAGCTCATCAGTGCCGCCCATCAGTGCCACCTCATCAGTGCCGCCTATCAGTGCCCATCAATGCCGCCTATCAGTGCAGCCTCATCAACGCACATCATTGAAGGAGAAAAATTACCTATTTGCAAAATTTTATAACAGAAACAAAGAAAAACTTTTTTTTTTTGCTCTTTTTTTGTTTATAGTGCAAAAAATAAAACACCCAGCAGTGAGTAAATACCACCAAAAGAAAGCTCTATTTGTGTGAAAAAAAAAGCTAAAAATTTCATATGGGTACAGTGTTGCATGACCGCGCAATTGTCATTCAAAGTGTGACACCGCTGAAAGCTGAAAATTGGCCTGGGCAGGAAGGGGGTATAAGTGCCCGGTAGGCAAGTGGTTAAGGAATATTTGGCTCTTCTTTTTAACACTCCCAATGCTCTCCCAACAAACACACATTCACCAAGCATGGGGTAAAACACTATGTCGCACTATGGAGGTGCAGCTGGGACCAGGGGCGGACTGACCATTTGGAAACTCGGGCACTGCCCGAGGGCCCGGGGTCAGTAGGGAGCCCCATGAGATGCCCCTGGTACCTTTTTCATAGGCTTTTTTGGGTTTGGGCAAGGACACAGGGGCCCCATGATCCCCTATTGCCCGGGGACTCCATGAGTTGTCAGTCCGCCCCTGGCTGGGACCACGGGCCAACTGCTGGGGCAGATTACATTGAAATATCAGCTCTCACGGTGTAATCTGAAGAGAATGTCTTTTTAGTCCTCCTCTGTGTAACACAAGTTCTAAAAGTGGTTCCTGATTGAATAGTTTGTGATCAGTGGTTCCAGGCATCATAAATACAGGGCAACAATACATTTGAAAGTTGTTCCTATTAAACCCTGTATTGAGCCTTTTATAACCCTAATTAACTTTTGTACTGTCTTTTAACTTTTTTGGTATTTTCTTTATTTTTTTTTTTTGTAATGCATTAAATATGTATAATTAAAAAAGCTTTTATTTCATTTGTAGTTAACTTTACCATGCTTTGTCCAAGAAATATAATTTTGATGCCTTTATTAAAGAAACAAATCACAGAATAAAATTTGTGATTTATAATATACCTTAGTTCCCAGAAGGGATGGCACATTTTGGTTATCATAATGTTGACAAAACCCTGGCTGTGTTTTAACATGTTCATTATGACTTAATCATACAACCATAGGGCCAGTAGACAGCAGCTGTCATTTCTGTGCTGGCCCTGCCACTGTATGAGGGGAGATGCACGCACGATTCATCCTAGGTTGGGGGGTGAGTACTTTGGCATCATACCAGAGGATCTTGTCCTGGAACTGTTTCAACGACTACCAAAATAGGTCCTGCAGCATAAATATTATTAAGCAGTCTGTATTGCATTATTGTACTGTAGGAAAGCCTGTACTGCTACAGAGATGTACAGGAACATATTTTACAGAATAGGGCCCAATAAAGAAACAAATGTCTTTTTACATTTCTAACCTTTAATTATTAAAGCTATTTACAGAAACAGCCTTAAAACAGAGTTTCAGTATAAGCACTATAGCTTGACATTGAGTGGCTTTTGCTTTACTGCTTATGATTAAATTACTGAAATATGTGGGCAGTTAACTGATTCTGGTGGAGAAATACTTAACATATATAAAAGGGAAACTTTGTGTAGTTTTGTAGTGTGCAAAAGGCTTAGACCCGCTGTCAAGTTTTTATTGTTCTCTGTGTCCCCATTGGGAACATTTATCTCTGTTTTGTCCTGGTAATCCGATTTTAGAGTTGTCACCAGAACCAGAGGTAAGGTTAATTCTTCCAATAGGCAGACCTGTTCTGGTGACAGCTGTATAGGAAGGGAATTTCCTTTAGTTTGGGAAGATTTCCTCTCATTTCCTGTTGGTGGGTTGACACTTTAAGAAGAAACAGGACACATTAAATCAAGATTCTCAAAATCTCCACATGAAGTTGAAAATAATTTCCAGAATACATATAGTTGTGTTCAAAATAATAGCAGTCAGACATCACTAACCTGATCAATCACTGTTTTTGGTAGAAATGATATTTCTACATGGCAAATAGTTTACTAGGAGGTGTAGTAGAGTAATAGAAATCCAACAGACCCAACAGTCATGACATGCATGCTGCTGATTCTGTGTAATTGAATGACTAATTGAAAGGGGCATGTTCAAAATAATAGCAGTGTGGAGTTCTATTAGTGAGGTCATTCATTCTTTGAAAAACAGGTGGCAATTATTGCCCTTATTTAAGGAAGGAAGGCAGCAAATGTTGTACATGCTGGTTACAGTGCATTTCTCTCTGAAATTCTGAGTAAAATGGGTCGTTCCAGACATTGTTCAGAAGAACAGCGTACCTTGATTAAAAAGTTGATTGGAGAGGGGAAAACATATAAAGAAGTGCAGAAAATGATAGGCTGCTCAGCTAAAATGATCGCAAATGCTTTAAAATGGCAACCAAAACCTGAAAGACCTTGGATAGAAGAATAGCCAAAATGGGGAGGGACCTGAGCATGGCGGCACTGGAGAGTGTAGAGTAAACACTCTCCGATAGTCTCCCCTCCGATTATCTCCTCCTCAGGTGTCCCAGTTTGTTGACCGGTTGCCCTGGAGAAAAGTGGACTCACCCGCCTGGCTGGTGGTGGCTGCTGGAGACGGCCGGGAGCTGAACCCGGAGTGTGACATCGGAGTACTCGCTTCTCGCGATAGCGGAGAGACAAGGAGAGCGGAGACAGGAAGGCGTAGCTGTGAGTGGCCGCGGAGGAGCACTGGGAGACAAAATAACCGGCCGGCCAGTGCCTTAGGAGGCCGGAGAAGAGCAGGCTCTCTACTGGTTGCGGATCGGGGTGGCAAAGGAAAATCACACGATAAGCACCCCATGCCAGTCTCTCGCACCCTGAGGTTATCCAGGCTTCCTTGGGTGGCTCTCTGAGAAAGCCCTTGTTTCTCTGGGGACATTTTGCAGTGGCTGTGCGACGAGGAGAGTGTACGAAAGGAGACAGTCAGGATGGCGCAGCCACGTGGGAGAAACGCCAGACACAACAGTAGAGGAGAGGCCCTGTGAGTCCTATGAGGGGTGAATCTTGTAAACTGGTACCACAAGTTTTGGAACGTTGACATACTGCCCCCACATTGCCTCTATATTCAACATATTCCACATTGTGACTGCTGCCGTGTGAATATTTATTATATATACTACAGTAATATAGTACTATACTTTTTACCTCCTACCTCCATACCTCTATGTTACCCTATATGACTATTCTAACCCTGTTAACAAATTATACTAATTCCATGCTACTTCAGATATATCTCCAGTTTTTATTATTCCACACCATTGGGAAACTATATACTGTTCCTAGCAGAAGAAGTTAACCTCATAAAGAGTAACCCCCTAGGAGAAGACTGCCACAGAAGAAAATCATACCCTGAAGGACAGCTCAACGTGGAGGGTGAGTGATAACTGTGGTTCATAATAAGATTCTGTATCTGATGTCTAAGGAACTCGGACTTTGAACCTGGAGAGTCCTAGGGTGGGTCAAAAGACTTGATAGATTGTAAGGAAAGGAGTAAGAATAAAACTTTAAAAGAATCATGAAAGGCAAAAATACCAAAGGGGCTGGGTCTAGGAACCCCCAAACCGGTACGATTAAAAAATTTATGTCACAGGGAAATTTTACTCCAGAAAGATCCCAGGGAATTAGTGAAAAAAGTGAACTGGAAATAAGTCTGGATAATAGCCCGAGACTTTCCCTGGGTCCGGGGTATAACAGTCAACAATCAATGGAAGGCTTTGAGTCGAGAGAAATTGAAAGGGACCTTCAAATACCAAATAAAAAGGAAATGGCTGAGATGTTTAAAAATCTGGAAACATCAATAAAGCAAGAGATGGGCACGATTCGGGAAGATTTGGAGCAATTGTTAACTAGGGTGGAGGAAACGGAGGAAAAAGTTCAAACACATGCCCAAATTATCCCAACCTTGAAAAAAGAGATAATAGATAATAGAAAGGACCTAAAAAGACTGCTGTATATGATGGAACAACAAGAAAACAGAGCAAGGAGAAATAATCTAAGAGTAAGAGGAGTCCCAGAGATGACCTTGGGGGAAGATTTAAAGGATTTAATTGGTAAAATTTTGACCTCCATAATGGATAACCAGGATGTGGCGATATGTAAACTGGATGAAGTATACAGGATAGGGAAATATCATCGAGAAAAAGGATTAGAAAAACCAAGAGATATAATCATTAAATTTTATAATCACGGTGATAAAGAAGAGATATGGAAAAAGGTAAAAGGAAGAACAAGTATTGTATATGGAGGGAAAAACATCCAAATTTTTGCGGACTTAACAGCAGAGACTTTGAGAAATAAGAGACTGTTGAAACCCTTATTAGAAGTGCTTAAGAAACATAATGTGAACTATAGATGGGGTCGCACAGCGGGGTTAATTGGATGGAGGGAAGGAATCACAGCGGTCCTGAGGTTCGCAGAGGAAGTGGGGGTTTTTTGTGATAAATTTGGCATACAGAAACCAGAGATTCCGGGTTGGGAAGTGGAGGAGGGAGAGTTATATAATCTGGAGGAAGAAAATTGGCAGCCGGTTAGAAAAAGAAATAGAGAAGCAATGGATAAAGGGATACGGGGGAGGAGGGGGGGTGCGGTCATGGGAGGAGTTGAACCCCTGAGGTAGGGATCTAAGGTGGATAAAGATTCATAGGCAGAGGAGGCCTGGAGGGGATGGTGGGGGTGGGATGTGGGGGGGAGCAGGGTGGTGAGATGGGGAGGGGGCGGGTTGGACGGGTAATACTCTGCATGGGAGGGGTAAGGGTAAGAGGACGGGTAGAGGAAAGAGAGAGAAAAGAAAGAGGAGGCCAACATGGAAGAAGTTCAGTTTGTAACTTTTAATGTAAAGGGACTAAGCTGCCCTGGAAAGAGATTTAGATTATTTAAGGAGTTACAACACAGGACAGCCTCAGTGGTTTTTCTGCAGGAGACACATTTGGATTTGGAATCTAAGATTGGGCTGCGCTCAAGATATTTTCCGACATGGTATTATGCGGACTCACCAATTAGAAGAGCAAAAGGGGTAGCTATAGGGTTTGCAAAAAATATTAGGTTTGAAGTGGAGAAGAGAATAACAGACCCAGAGGGCAGGTTTTTGTTCCTAAGGGGTAAGTTGCAGGATATTGATTGTACAGTTGCTAGTATATATTGCCCAAATAAGAAACCAGAGATATACCTAAGGGAAGTATTGCAGAGGCTGATGGATTTTAAAAGAGGTCGATTGATAGTGGGGGGGGATTTTAACCTTTGTATGGATCCGCGGCTGGATACTACCTCCCAAGTAAGGAAAGAGGAGTATAGGTCCCTGAGATTATTAAAGAAATCATTGAATGAGTGTCAGCTGGTGGATATATGGAGAATCAGGCATATGAAAGATAGAGATTATACATTTTATTCACATGTTTACGAGACTTACTCCAGATTGGATTACGTATTGGTAGAACATCAATTTATAGACTCCGTGGTAGAGGTTATGATTGGAGGGAGTTCTATCTCAGACCACTCTCCGGTTGCAATGAAGTTAAGATGGGGTAGTGAAGATAGAGGTGGTTTTGTGTGGCGGATGAATGAAGCACTTCTTTTGGATGAGGAGATCGACCGAAAGATTAAAATAGAAATTGAAAGATATTTTGAAGAGAATGATACTGAGGAAGTGTCTGTTGCAACATTGTGGGAAGCCCATAAAGCCTATATCAGAGGATTACTTATTGCAATAGGGGCAAAAAAGAAAAGAGAAAGGAGAGAAAAGATCAATAGACTTTTAAATGAAATAGCTGATCTGGAACAGGCTCATAAAAGGAATATCTCGAAAGAACTAAAGCAGAAGATAACAATAAAGAAAGATGAATTAGAGAGGACAATAGAGGAAGAAAAAAGAAGAGTCTTTAATAAATTAACAAGCGAAAGGTATAGATGGGGAGATAGGCCGGGAAAACACTTAATGAGGGCGTTGAGGGAAAAGAAAAATAGGAATTATATAGAAAAAATAAGAAACTCCAAGGGTGAAATGGTCCACTCAACTAAAAGAATCGCTAGAGTATTTAAAGATTATTATAGTGAATTATACAACATTATACCCCAGGACACCCCCAATAACATTGATATAGTAAATAAAGAAAAAAGAAGTATATTTCTAAAAAATGCAGGTCTAACAAAATTAAGTAAAAGTCAACTGAATTCTTTGGATTCAGAAATTACGTTAGAAGAAATAGAAATAGCATTGAAGGATACAGTGGTGGGGAAAAGTCCGGGCCCAGACGGGTTCACTGTAAAATATTATAAAAAATATAAAGAGTTATTAATACCTAGATTGAAGACATATATGAACGCCCTTGGAGATAAATTGGAAATTAGGGGAGAGTCCTTACAGGCCAATATAGTTTTAATTCGCAAGGAAGATAAAGACCCCTCTCAGTGTGCAAGTTATAGACCCATTGCACTGTTGAATGTTGATACTAAATTGTTTGCAAAAGTTCTGGCAAACAGGCTTAAGGCCTTGTTGCCAGAATGGATACATGAGGATCAGGTGGGATTTGTCCCGGGTAGAGAAGGTAGAGACAACGGACTAAGATCATTGTTGCTTATACAAGAGGGAAAAAAAGGGAAGACCCCAGTAATATTATTGTCAATTTATGCAGAGAAAGCATTCGATAGAGTGAACTGGAGTTTTATGATGGACACCTTGGTGGAGATGGGGTTGGGGGATAGAATTAGGAAGTGGATTGGTAATTTATATAAAGGCCCCACAGCCACTGTCTTGGTAAACGGAGGAAGATCGGAGCTCTTCGGGATGTCAAATGGAACTAGACAGGGATGCCCCCTATCCCCACTATTGTTTGTTTTGTCCCTGGAACCATTGTTGTCAATGATAAGAAAAAATATCAATATAAAAGGAATAAAGATAGGTTATAGAGAACATAAGGTAGCGGCCTACGTGGACGATTTATTGTTTTTCGTTGGAAACCCTCGTATTTCTCTACCAAACTTAATGAAAATACTGAAAGAGTATGGGGAAATATCAAACTTAAAAATCAATCCAACAAAATCTGAAATTTTAAATATAAATCTTAAAAATAGTGAAAAAGAAAAAATACAAGAAGAATTCCCCTTTGTGTGGAGAGAGAAGGAACTAAAATATCTTGGGGTAAAATTGTCTGCCTCAATTAATAATATGTATAAGATTAATTATATTTCACTTTTAAACGAGATAAAAGAGGATTTGAAGAGGTTGGGAACTGGAAATCCGTCTTGGATGGGTCGTATAAATTTGATAAAAATGATTATTTTGCCCAAAGTCTTATACAAGTTTCAAATGATCCCAATTAAACTTCCAGAGGTTTTTTTCAGGACATTAAGGAAAATGCTGTTGGGGTATATATGGAGGAAAAAAAAACCGAGGATATGCTATGAAACGCTGACTAGAATTAAAGAGAGAGGAGGCTTATGGGCTCCCAGATTTCAAGAGATATTATAAAGCGACCTTGATTGCGAGAATTTTTGACTGGACTCATAACCCAGGTAAAAGTTGGGTTAAAATTGAAAATATACTGAGTGGGTCCAATCTGAATAGAATTATATGGTTACCTACACACCATAGAGGTTTAGATGTTAACACAAGTATATACACTTCTATTGTTTTAAAAGTTTGGCAGATGTTACACAGACAAAGGGGTTGGGTTTTCAACTCACAGTTAATGCCACTTAAAAATACAGATTATTTTGCACCGGGGAAGGAAGATATCACGGGGAATTGGATTATTAAACAGGACGCGCAATTGAGAGATATAATGGTGGGTGAGGAACTAAGATCTTATAGAGAGATGGAGAAATTAAAGGGAGAGGTTTTTAGCAGAATGGACGAGGTTCGATACCATCAATTAAAACATTTTTTTGAGAGTCTCCCAAAACCGGTGAGAACTAAAAAGGATTGGAATTTTTTTGAAAGTTTATTAGATACACGGGGAGATGGGAGACACAGTGTTGCTAAAATGTATAGAATCTTAACGGCACTTGACACTGACACAAATTTAATTTATGTAGAGAAATGGGGAAAAGACATGGGTAAGGAGATCGATGAGGGACAGCAGAGGAAAATGCTTAGATTAATTCATGAAAATATTAGTATGAGAGAAGTAGAATTAAATTATAAGTGTTTAGTTAGATGGCACATCGCACCGAGTGTGGAGCACAAGATGAATGAGGAGAACTCTCCACTATGTTGGAGAGGTTGTGGAGAAGTGGGTACACTATATCACATTTGGTGGGAATGTTCAAAGATACAGGTGTTTTGGGGGAAAATCGTCCATTTAATGAGGAAAATTACTAAGATCGATATTAGATTGGACCCAGAGTTATGTCTCCTTCATATCTCTGAGCTTACAGTGAGATCATATAAGGACTCAGGGATTTGGTACTTTCTGAGTGCAGCCAAAAGCTTGATTCCTAAGTTTTGGAAAAAAAGGGAGGTCCCGACGGAAGAAGATTGGTTGAATAGAATGAATCAGTTATGTGAGATGGAAAGACTTTATTACACACACATAGACGGGATGGAGATGTACCATAAAAAGTGGGGAAAATGGAAAGAATTTAGACAAGAAAGTGAAATATAGTTGATTTATACCTCTTGACGAATAATGATTTTTAGAAATGCGTTTTAGAAAGAAAAAGGATAGTGCTATATATTTATTTATTTATTCGTTCTCTTCCCTTTGGATTTGAAAAGAAATGGCAGAGTGGGATGGAGGGGGGTGGGGGGATGTGGTGATGGGTGTGGGTGGGGTGGGGCTTTAAGGGGGGGATTAGGGTTGTGGGAAATAAATAAATTATGAGGAACATAATGATTATTTAATGAAGAAAATGTTTGTTAACTATATCTGATTGAAATTCAATAAATATTTATAAAAAAAAAAAAAAAAAAGAAGAATAGCCAAAATGGCAAGGACTCAGCCAACAATCAGCTCCAGGAAGATCAAAGAAGGTCTAAAGTTACCTGTGAGTACTGTTACAATTAGAAGACGCCTATGTGAAGCCAAGCTATCTGCAAGAAGCCCCTGCAAAGTCCCACTGTTGAAAAACAGACGTGCTGAAGAGGTTACAATTTGCCAAAGAGCACATTGACTGGCCTAAAGAGAAATGGCGCAACATTTTGTGGACTGATGAAAGTAAGATTGTTCTTTTTGGGTCTAGTGGTCGGAGACAGTTTGTCAGACGACCCTCAAACACTGAATTCAAGCCACAGTACACTGTGAAGACAGTGAAGCATGGTTGCGCAAGCATCATGATATGGGGATGTTTCTCATACTACAGTGTTGGGCCTATTTATCACATACCAGGGATCATGGATCAGTTTGAATACATCAAAATACTTGAAGAGGTCATGCTGCCTTATGTTGAAGAGGAAATGCCCTTGAAATAGGTGTTCCAACAAGACAACGACCCCAAATACGCCAGTAAACGTGCAACATCTTGGTTCCAGACCAACAAGATTGACGTAATGGAGTGGCCAGCCCAATCCCCGGATCTTTATCCAATAGAAAACTTGTGGGGTGACATCAAAAATGCAGTTTCTGAGGCAAAACCAAGAAATAGAGAAGAACTGTGGAATGTAGTCCAATCATCCTGAGCTGGAATACCTGTTCACAGGTGCCAGAAGTTGGTTGACTCCATGCAACACAGATATACAGCAGTTCTCAGAAACAGTGCTTATACAACGAAATATTCATTAAGTGATTCAAAGGAAAGCAAAATCTTCAAACATTTTTCAGTTTATATAGTGAATGTTTGAGTTTGTAAAGAATACAAACACTGCTATTTTTTTGAACAGTCTAATATTCACTTTTCTTCAATTTTTTTAGAGGAACAACACAACTTTGATATATTTTTCTTCATGTTTTGATTTGGAATAGAATGTGTAGTGTTCCCAATGCATTTGTGTGTATGGAAATAAAAGCTATTAGAAGGATTTTGAGCTTTATAAACTTTTTTCAACACACTGCTATTATTTTGAACACAACTGTACATAGTAACAGATTTCACCACATTACTACATTACTTTGCCATCTTCCATCAAATGTGGATTTCCCATTCTTCAGTACAAAATCCAGATCTCAATAAACATTGTCACCCCCCCAATGTGGATTTCCCTTTCTTTAATACAACAAAACAGATCTCAGTAAGCTTTGCCACATATATAACACAACCAATTTGACATTCACCAGCACAAGTTGCTTTTTAAGGTTTTCTATTTTGAGATGGTGGATCTTCGATCAGGTTGTTATTCCAGTGGCTAATATAAAGACTTGTGTTAATTCCTGCTCCATCATTTAAGTAGATGCTTGCTAAAAGATAGAGACAGAGCACATAAGGGATTGTAGCCAAAATCCATTATTTGCAAATGCACCCATTATCCGACTGGGGATATGTTCCGGCAGATGACTAGTGAATGTGGTTGAATTAAGGTGAATCAACCATTTTTCATAGGTTTACTCCTTTAAATTACGACGCAAGGTTTGGCTCTGGAAAAACACAACCCTGTTATAGATGGATAAGGCTAAGTATAAGTACACAAGGGTACTGGATGCAGAAGAGCACATTATTATTATTATACAGTATTTATATAGCGCCAAAGGGTTTGCTCAGCGCTGTACAATAGCGAGGGGGACAGAACATGAGACAATACAGTAACAATACAATACACGAGGGGTTCAAGGGCCCTGCTCTTTCGAGCTTACAATCTAGGAGGGAGGGGATAGTGGTACAGGAGGAAGTGGCTGTGGGGGATGGAGTGGGGGGAGGAGTGGAGGAGATCGGTTGTTAGGTGAGGGTGGGGTAGGCTTCCCTGAAGATATGGGTTTTCAGGGTGCGCCTGAAGGTGAGGAGGGTAGGTGACAGTCTGATGGATTGGGGTAGGGAGTTCCAGAGGATGGGGGAAGTTCTGGAGAAGTCCCGGAGTCTGGCGTGGGAGGAGGAGACCAGGGAGCTAGAGAGTAGGAGGTCCTGTGAGGAACGAAGGGCACGGGTAGGGTGGTATTTGGGTATCAGGTCAGTTAGGTAGTTTGGGGCAGCGTTGTGAATGGCACATGTTTGCTTGGGCTACTTACTTGGGTTACACCCATATAAGCTGGTAAGTGGGCAAATGGGGGAGGGGGGAATTAAAATTAACTCAATGACAGGCAAGGCCCCATTTCCATGCCTTGTTTGGGTTGACGTGATGTGAAACTACACTTGACAGACACGTACTGTATATTGGCTCAATGCAATCTTTCAAGTCTGGCAGTTGGGGTGTTGTTGACAGAAGCTAAACTCATGTCCTTCTCAACTGCTGTGTGTAGTAAATTCTTTGGCTAATGGTCAGACCATAGTGACTGGCTCCCAGTGGGACTGCAAATGAATATGGAGAGTAGCTGTGTACTGGAAATAGTGAGTAATTGACTGCCACCCAAAGGTCAGTATCTATAGAGCTAACTGCCATTGTATATATATATATATATATATATATATATACAGTATATATAAAACCCACACACACTATATCTCCAAAAATATTGGGACACCCCTCCAAATCATTGGATTCAGGTGTTCCAATCACCTCTATGGCCACAGGTGTATGAACATTTGTGAAAGAATGGGTTGCTCTCAGGAGCTCAGTCAATTCAAGCGTGGTACCGTGATAGGTTGCCACCTGTGCAATAAGTCCATCCATGAAATTTCCTTGCTACTAAATATTCCACAGTCAACTGTTAGTTGTATTATAACAAAGTGGAAGCAACTGAGAACAACAGTAACTCAGCCATGAAGTGGTAGGTAATGTAAAATGACAGAGTGGGGTCAGCGCATGCTGAAGCGCACCGTGCACAGAAGTCGGCAACTGTCTGCAGAGTCAATAGTTAAGGACCTCCAAACTTCTCTGTCTGGCTATTTGATGGATGTGTCTGGGTTTGGTGCTTGCCAGGAGAATGGTACTTGCCTGACTGCATTGTGCCAAGTGTAAAGTTTGGTGGAGGGGGGATTATGGTGTGGGGTTGTTTTTCAGGGGTTGGGCTTGGCCCTTTAGTTTCAGTGAAGGGAACTCTTAAGGTGTCAGCATCCCAAGACATTTTGGACACTTTTATGCTCCCAACTTTGTGGAAACAGTTTGGGGATGGCCCCTTCCTGTTCCAACATGACTGCGCACCAGTGCACAAAGCAAGGTCCATAAAGACATGGATGAGCAAATTTGGGGTGGAGGAACTTGACTGGCCTGCACAACACTGCCCTGACCTCAACCCGATAGAACACCTTTGGGATCAATTAGAGTGGAGCCTCCGAGCCAGGCCTTCTCGTCTGACATCAGTGCCTGACCTAATAAATGCGCTTCTAGAAGAATGGTCAAACATTCCCATAGACACACTCCTAAACTTTGTGGATAGCCTTCCCAGAAGAGTTGAAGCTGTTATAGCTGCAAAGGGTGGGCCAACTCAATATTGAATCCTATGGACTAAGACTGGGACACCATTAACATTTATGTGCGTGTAAAGGCAAGCGACCCAATACTTTTGGTAATATAGTATCTATCTATCTATCTATCTATCTATCTATCTATCTATATACATATATATATATATATATATATAGCAATTTTACCACCAATGGAATTTTAAAATTCTTGAGCTCCATGGTGTAATATGTATTTTGTATATAGGTATAATAAGATATTATGCCATTGCCCCTCCCCTCCTACCCCAGACCATGCGGCACAGCATGCCAAAAATCAAACATATCATTGAAATGCATCATATAGCTAAACATTTTTTTCTAGTTCAAACCTGATCAAATGTAAGAAGCTGAGAGGATTAGTGGTCACATACAAACATAATATCTAAATGTATCTTTATTTCTTGACAAATTCATGGGGACTGATCTATTGGTTTCCACTTTACATGCAATTGGTGGTTTGACAATTGCCATTTAAAGACATTAATGCAGGTCTATAATTATGAATACATCATTATAGGTATTTTTGAATGCAAACGGTATAAGTACCTGAATTGTACCTGGTATCAGTATTTTACAATCCCTGTGTAGTACGGCTTTGGTGTGAGAGCTTGACAGCAAAAGGTGCCAATAAGTTCATGTGCTGACAAGAAGCATGGTGACAGGGGGAGAAAGCAGAGTGACATCATTGTGTTGCTTCTCCTTTCTGGATGGGACAGTTCCTGGGCTCAGAGAACGTGAGTTGAATGAATATTGGCCAGCAGACTGAGGACATTAAAGTGGTTCTAAAGGTAGAAGGTTTTTTTTTTACCTTCATGCATTCTATGCAAAAGGGTAAAAAATGCATGAGCGCAGCGGCTCTCCAGGGTCTCTCTCCTCATTGGCTCACACAGCAATGGGAGCCATTGGCTCCTGTTGCTATCAATCACAGCCAGTGAACCAGTGAGGAGAGTGTGAGGGACGGGGCCAATCCACGCTCTGTGTATAAATGTCCATTTACATGTGCGTGGCTTGTGAGCGAGCCTGCTTGAGTGTTCCCATAGCAAGAGGCTTGCTATTGGGGGCTCTTGGCAGGGGGAAGGAGCCAGGACCATCAGCAGGGGACCCAAAAAAAAGAGGATCGGGCTGCTCTGTGCAAAACCATTGTATATGTTTGCTATTTTTTTTAATTTAGCCTTTAGAATCACATTAAGGACAGAAACAAAGTACTGCCTGGATTGAAAATGAATACTGCAACAAAGCTGGTTCTGGCATTTTTCATGGCCTATTCATTTTTATTTTTTTAATTTTGGCTGGAGTCCTGCTTTAAAAAAAGACCTTAACTTTACCAATTGCAGCCATATAAACTGGCTCTTAATCTATTCCTCAGTATACTGTCATGAAAATACCAACAATGAAGGAAAATGGGTATGACAACACTGCACATGCTGATTTTATATTTAAAGGAAATGGTCGTGATTGTTAACCTTCTAAAAATGCAAAATGTCTGTCTGTCTCTGAGGAAGACATCAGAACTCTAACATACTTGCTTAGTAACAGCTAATCATGTAGCATTTTCAAAGCTATTCATTTCCTTCATTATTAAGTAATCTTTTTGTGATTACAACAAAAGTATAGCATGAGGGTGCAAAATATATCTCTAGCCTGAATATTTTAGTAGATTGATTTAAAAAAAAATCAATAATTTGCTACACCATCCTCTGAGTTTAGCTTTGTATATCTCATTTCAAATGGTATCATCCTGCAAAGTGTAATGCCATTTTTTCATATGTGTAAAAGGCTGTATGAGAGCACATATTTTTGCACTGAAAAAACAGTTGGGCTTTTAAAGAAAGCAGTACAAAAAAACAGACTAAACCACATAACCAATCATGATTTGGGTTACTTTAGTTAGTTGATAGATTGGTCATTGGAAGCTAAGGGTTACTTTACTTTGCACTTTGCCGTTTGCCAATCTTACGAAGTTAGATTTTGTATCAGCTTTCTTTCCATTTTTTTACATGATATACAAAATCATATTTTATTTTATACTTTTTTATGTCTACCTGTATTATAAGACAAACTAATACCGCTTTCCACCCACTTTCCAATGTATCAAAATGAAGGATGCAGCACCCTTGTGGACATTGTTGTATTCATGCTTAGATCAATCATGCACATTTCTCAAAATGAAGGAAACTAGTGCAATTATTTTTATTGTGCTGCAAACAGAACAAGTGTAACAGTGCATCTTAATGGAAATGTTGATGATGCCCAGGTATTGTTTTTAACTATTTTTAATGTTGAAATTAGTAGATGGTTTGTGAGCATCAAAGAATTAAAAAATAAGAAAAAAGGAAAGCATCTAAGAAAAAAAAAGAGTTGTAGAATTTACCTAGTAGCAGAGCTCTGTATTTTTTTATTATGATATGATTATATACAGATCATTAATGGAAACACAACATATTTGTGTCCTTCAGTATTACTGTATATGTGTACCCATACACAGCTTACGTAGCATGTTTCCAAGTTTGACTTTTTAAACATATTTGACCATGAGTGTATCTGGGTGATTATGCTGGCTTAGAAAATCATCTATAACATATAATAAACCCTAGTAAGCATATAGCCACGATGAGCAGCTATCACTGTAATCAATTCACTAGACACCTTCATCGGTTTAGTGTAGGCAGATAATAATGACTAATGATTTTTGTTGGTGACTGCGCTATATGCCCCATGTTTTGCCTTATATAATATGAATAACAAGCTTATTTAGTAAAGCAACACAAAGCAGTGGTAATATAGAAAATACACAATCAAATAAAAATCATCTTGACTGATAAATTAAACTGAAATTCCTTTGCCTATTTACAACATTGTTGTGTTTCACAGCCAATGATTAATATATTATTTTTCTACAGAATTTATATAGCACCAGCAGTTTGCTGGTGCTTTAAAAAATTAGGCATAAAGTACAGTAGCAATACAATTCTATACAAGAGGGTTCAAGGGGACCTGCACGTTGGAGCTTACAATCTAAAGAGAAATCATCCTGATTCCATGAATGCAGTAATGTTGCCTTTTACATGGCATTATTAAAAAAAAAAGCCTAAATCCAAATTTTTTGACAATTCATATGTTGTTGACTTCATATATTCAGAAAATTCACATTACATGACACGAATGTCCCATTTTATGCTGTGGGAAGTGCTAATTAAACATATTAGCTTCCAAATGAAGTAACATATTTATTTTGACAGTTAATGCACTATATTCTTTATAATCCTATTACGAAAGTCCAGGGATTGGTGAAAAGTAGGAATATAAAAATGATATTAAAAAATTACTGAGCCTTGCAAAGGTGTTTGTTCAGGTTCACGTGATGCTGAACACCAAATAACAGAATTTATGATAAATAGCAAAGGAGCTAGCTATATATCATTTGCTACTGTAGTGCACATTAAAGACGATTAATGAACTGTGAAATGCATATTTCATCAGTTAAATTATTTACAGTCCAGACTATTTGCTTTATTTTTATACATATATATATATATATATATATATATATATATATATATATATATATATATATATTATGTTTTTTAAACTGTCAAAGCTGTTTTATTCTATATATTTTCATTGGCAGATTTTTGACATGCCATGATGGGGAATCTCTGATCTCACGTGTACTGGAGAACACAGAGACAGTAAGCTACTTATTGACTGCAATCTGTTTAATCTTCATCTGTTTAACTTTTAGCTTGCACAAAGCTTCTCACCCATGAGGGCATAGTTTCACTATATCTATACCCACGTTTGTCTCTTACCGATGAGCAGCAAAAATGCAAGCTGAGATCATTTTAAATAATATTCCTTAATTCCATGAGAAAATATGCGCCCCCACCCCAAAGGCTTAGCCTGTTCAAATTCACATGCCTGGCCACTGCTGAAAAGTTCAAGGGTAAAAAAAATTACACAGTAAGGGATTAAATGATTATTAATTCACTCCAGGTCAGATATTCCTTGGGCTTCCAGGACAGGAAAATCCCACAATGCAAACTTTGCATGTGCCAGACACACATGCGCTACACTTAAAATATCAGATTTAAAATGAATAAATAAACTTTTATATAGTATTTAGTTTACAGTAGTGTTTTCTACAATTTATACTTTTTACTGTATAGCATTAAATATAGTTTCACTAAAATGATAAAATATAATCAAATCTAAAATATAAATCTCAAATGTAATCAAATATAAATTAAAATATTTTAATACTGTTTTGGTACCAGCTAGATTTTGCAGGCAACACTGTACATGTCGTTGCCATAAAAGTTTATTGTATCAGCTGAGATTAATCAGGTTAGCCCTACTGAGTATTTGTAACGATGATACAAGATATTTGAGATGAAATAAAAGACTCACCAGTTAGAGATGGCTGTCGGATGAATCTGTTGAATGGTAAATCTAGAGTGAAGAGGTGTGCCAGTGATGTGTGCTGATCATCTTTTCCTACTCAGGCACTGTTATTGTTGTCAGGAGCTTCAGGGCAGACCTGTCAGGGGCTTAGCAGAGGAAGAGGGAGCATCAGCATCAGAAGCAGTTTCATACACAGGGAATCTCTGTGAGCTACCTCCCTACGCCACACCTTCTGTGCTCGCCTGTCTTTCCAGCATACAAGCCACCCTGATTATAGAGCATCCACACACCTCCCTCTGTGGCATACACTCCCATCTGTGACCTGCGGCTCTGCATATGGCCAAAACTCTAGCTGATCATCCTCTCCTGCCACATGTTTGCTACCTTACCTGCTTCTGCTACTGCACATGACATAGAGCAGACACCATATGCCTGTCTATAGCCACAGTGCATCGTAATGCCTAGCTTCATTTAACATCCAAAGATGATATACTATTATTTTATGTCTATTGGTTGCAAAAAAATGATGAAAAATGTCAAAATTGGACCAGATGGCAAATGGTTAATAAACATCAGATTCTCAGGCTGTGTCTGCATCTTTTTTCATTTAACTCAAGGTCAAAGCCTCTGTTGAAAACATTTCTTTTTCTAAATCTCTATCTCAACCTAATGTCTGGGATACTGGATTTCTGATTTCTTTACCTGAACAGATAGAATGATATCAGTTTTGTAACCAAGTACTGAGAGCCCCCCCCCCTCCATAGCCCATCTTACGTCAGCACACGGATGGTCGCTTACCACAGCCAGCTCTTCAGCCGTCATCATCACTGGCACACTGAAGTTACCTTGCTGTGTGCTTTGTCCTTTCCAGCCCTTTCTGTCTCTGGACAGCAGGTCACATTGTGATCCGCGCATAGAATAAACGCTGCAACTGACTGCTGTTTTGCTGTGTGCAACCCTATAACAAAGTGATAGCTCATGATATCTCTGGTCAGCGTGATTCTTTCAGGCTATGGGCTAAGAATACTGTAACGGAGATGATAATGGATCAGTTACCATAGCTACAAAGGCGGCATATTTGAGTACCATTTTATATCTAGACAGATGAAATCATCATTTGAAATGTGCGTGCGAAAATGGAGTGGTTTTTACTTTGATTTTAAAGAGCGCTAATATACAGGCTTTTATGTTAATAGGTCTTTTAAGGGCATTAGCAGAATTAACCCTTTTTGTTACCAATTGCAACAGTGGAAGAAATTACTTTATTATCCTTGAATTATTTTTTATTAATATCTTTACTTTTTATTTGTTTATTTTTTTTTCTTTAGCTATTTAGGAAACATCTTAAACAATGACAAAGGTGCAGGTAGTCAAGCTGATGAAATTGGAACTACCAAAGATACATTTCGGAATGAGGTATAACAATATCTTTTTTTTTAATAATAAAGTTTGCCAATAGAAAAAAACAATAATTTTATTTTTCTACCTTGTGAGCTAGGCGTGCCAATGCCACAGAGTGGACTAACCTGGTGGATGTACATGAATCCACAGAATGGGCATAACCTGGTAGGTTTCTATAAATCCACAGCATGGGCATAACCAGGTAGGTGTCCATTAATCCACAGAGTGGGCGTAACTTGGTTGGTGCCCATGAATCCACACCGTGCACGCAACCTGGTAGGTGTTCATAAATCCACAGAATGGGCATAACCTGGTGGGTGTCCATAAATCTACAGCATGGGCATAACATGGTGGGTGTCCATGAATCCACAGTGTGGGCATAACCTGGTGGGTGTCCATGAATCTACAGTGTGGACGTAACCTAATAGGTGTCTATGAATCCACAGCATGGGTATAACCTGGTGGGTGCCCATGAATCTACAGTGTGCGTGTAACCTGGTAGGTGTCCATGAATCCACAGCATGGGCGTATCCTGGTGGGTGTCCATGGATCCACAGCGTGGGCATAACCTGGTGGGTGTCCATTAATCCACACCGTACGCGTAACCTGATGGTTGTCCATGAATCCACAGCGTGGGTATACCTGGTGGGTGACTATGAATCCACAGCGCGGGCGTAACCTGGTGGGTGTCCATGAATCTACATCATGGGCATAACCTGGTGGGTGTCCATGAATCCACAGCACGGGCATAACCTGATGGGTGTCCATTAATCCACAGAGTGGGCATAGCCTGGCGGATGCCCATGAATCCACATTGTACGTGTAACCTGGTGGATGTTCATGAATACACAGCGTGAGCATATCCTGGTGGGTGTCCATTAATCCACAGTGTGGGCCTATCCTGGTGTGTGTCCATGAATATTGTTTTGTAGTGGTCAGAGTGTGTATGATTCCTGCCCTGCCAGGCCTGTGCTCAGATCAAGGGTCTGGTAGAACTTTAGGGAGAACCCCACCCTTTCCCCCCCCATTTTTGGGGGTTGGGTTTCTTATAAAAGTCCTACCAGGCCTGAAGGGCCTGGTAAGGCTTTTAGGGGGAACCCCACGCACTTTTCAAAAAAAAATTTACTGGGAGGTCAGTCCCAACCTTCCTACCAGACCTGAAAGGAAGGGGCACGCTGTTTCTTTTTAAAGTATTTTTTGTTTTATTTTTGTTTTATTAGTTGTTTTTTTTTCGAGGAGAGTATTCTCCCCTCTGTCTTCGGCAATGTCCAGCAGCACACTACTTAGCAGTCCATCAGCTATCCATTGTACATTCTTAAACCAACAGCTTCAAGTGCACAATCTTACAGACAGGAGCCAGGTAGCTTGTAGCCACATGCAGGAGTACCGCTTGTCAGGAACGCATACACCCACCCACCAAAGAGTTGTATGCCCAGAGTGCACTTGACGATATCTTCTTGGGTTATATAATGCCAGTTGTTTATATTAGTTAAAAATTGGTTAGCCTTGTTGCAGTATAGTTAATTGCCATACTGTAGGCCAGTGTTCACCTGACTTAGTTCAGCATATTTACATGTGTTCAATTGCTTGTTTACTGATTCATGCATTGCTTAACTGCCTTGGCATAATACACCTATTTAATCTACCAAACGGTTGCTTGTTACCTATTTTCTGTGTATTAGAGTGCTAGTATGTTAACACTTTAGGACGGTACACAGGTGTGGGTGGCCTTCAACCTATAGCCAGGTGTGTCAGTGGGGAGCAGTTTAAACAATCATGGCAAAATAGAGAACCCATCATATCAAGCATCTCCTGCAGGGGTAAGTGCTACAAAATTTGTTTTAACTCCTTTAAGACCACCCAACTCATGTAAGCAGCAGCAAAAAAAAGTGGGTTTAACACCCACATGCTGCATATATGCGCCCCTAGCAGGCCTTTGTTTATGTGCTGAGAGCTCTCAGTGCAGGCTACAGATTGGTAGCTGGTGGGACTGGCTTCTGATCATGTGACTACTGTGACAGTGGTCACATGATTGCCAATCCCTCCCAACTGTATTTCGGCACTAATGTAAATGTCACCAAGAAGGGAAATGATGAAAAATCTTGACAAAGGCAACAGCAGGTAAAATATAACAGAGGCTGGAAGAAAGCCTTTCAATCTTCCATAATGCACTCCTCTATCTTTACCAAAGAGGCAGTGTGTTTTTCTCAACAAGTAGTTTGCAGCATTCTTAAAACAAAAATAAAATAATAATAAAAATGTGAAAAATTTACAAATCACAAATAATAGCGCAAACCAAACTACACAACTCAATATAACCACCACCAAATAAGTGCATATTAATAGTGCAAACAAAAAATCAAATAGGGAATCTCAATATAGTCCATTCAGAAAAGTCCATATAAACATGATCCTCAGTAAATGAAGTAATGAGATCCTCCTTCATAAGCAATGTGGTATTCAGTGCTCAAAAACACCCCATCAAAATGCACACTCACCATGTGCTAGTAATTAACCAGCATGTCAGTATATATCCAGCATTCACCAAACAGACTTCAAAGGACGATCCTCATGTGTTGGTAATTACTCAGCATACTACTGTGTATCCAGCATATCACCAAACAAACTCCAGAGAAGATCCTCTCATATCCAGATTAGCACATGTGGGTAAAGAAAATACTCGCCATAGTGCAGTATCATCCAACAAATTTTTTGCCAAACAAACCCCCCTTAAAATCACACTCACAATGAGCAAATAAAACAAGGCTTTTTGTTATATCAGAGCTCCAGTCTCTGCATCCTGTGTCTCACCAGCCAGCCCGCATTCAAGATGGTAATAGTGCGATCACGTGATCCGGACACGTGCATCAGCATGAGTAGTGATGTCACAGGAAGGCCACACCCTGACGCGTTTCGTCCAATGACTTCTTCCCTCATCAGAAGTCATTAGACGAAACGCGTCAGAGTGTGGCCTTCCTGTGACATCACTACTCATGCTGATGCACGTGTCTGGATCACGTGATTGCACTATTACCATTTTGAATATGGACTGGCTGGTGAGACACAGGATGCAGAGACTGGAGCTCTGATATAACAAAACGCCTTGTTTTATTTGCTCATTGTGAGTGTGATTTTAAGGGGGGTTTGTTTGGCAAAAAATTTGTTGGATGATACTGCACTATGGCGAGTATTTTCTTTACCCACATGTGCTAACCTTGATATGAGAGGATCTTCTCTGGAGTTTGTTTGGTGATATGCTGGATACACAGTAGTATGCTGAGTAATTACCAACACATGAGGATCGACCTTTGAAGTCTGTTTGGTGAATGCTGGATATATACTGACATGCTGGTTAATTACTAGCACATGGCGAGTGTGCATTTTGATGGGGTGTTTTTGAGCACTGAATACCACATTGCTTGTGAAGGAGGATCTCATTACTTCATTTACTGAGGATCATGTTTATATGGACTTTTCTGATTGGACTATATTGAGATTCCCTATTTGATTTTTTTGTTTGCACTATTAATATGCACTTATTTGGTGGTGGTTATATTTAGTTGTGTGATTTGGTTTGCGCTATTATTTGTGATTTGTATATTTTTCACATTTTTATTATAATGTTGAGTTTTTTAATAATAGCAGCATCCAGTGAGTGTATTTCCTCTATTACATTGGCGCAATGATGTTGGTATAATAGAAGTGTTGTATTTATTGGAACATTTCTTTGGTAACTAACTTTTTAGCAAAAATAAAATAGTTTCCACTAATTCCTATCCACCTCAGGACTTAATCAATCCTCTACCTGATCCCTTATCCTAAATGATGTCACTGCCCTACCTCTTCACCTCATTCAATTAGAGAATGCCTCCCAGATTTCATATCTGCAGTGGTCCATGCCACTGATTTCCTCCTTAACAGCCCAGGCTTACCTGTTTCCTCCACTAATGTGCCTGCAGAGTTTTTTGTCTCCAGAGGGTGCTGCAGCTGGAAACAGATGACTTTAAAAAATATCTAAAGGCAAAATCTTTTTTTAATTTTGGATAGAGTAGGGAAGGGTTAAAACTGCTGTTAGGTTTTTGTTGCCAATTGTATCCCTTCTTAGATTGCTGCAAGTAGGAACAAGTTTTCCTGTTGGAAGATATAACCTCTATTCCTGCTGCCCTCTACTGTCTGTATTTGTAAATGCGTGGGCTGCTAATATATTTTGCCTACATTGTCTCTGGGCTGTTGGGTGGAAAACCCCAGGAGGAAATGGAGGAAGAGACACCGTCTGAGACCACATGTCTTGCCCATTAAGAAGCAAAGCAATTAATAGGCAGGGGTTCCTATGTTTAATAGTTTACTATTGTTTCTCATAGCTTCTGGGTATATACAGTGAAGAAAATAAGTATTTGATCCCCTGCTGATTTTGAATGTTTGCCCACTCAAAAATAAATTATCAGTCTAAAAATTGAATGGTAGGTGTATTGTAACACTGAGAGACAGAATAGCAACAAAAAATTCAAAAGAAATGCATGTCTAACAAATTATGCACTGATTTGCATGTTCATGAGGGAAATAAGTATTTGATCCCCTATCATTCAGCAGGATTTCTGGCTACCAGGTGTCTTTCACACAGGTAACAAGCTGAGATGAGAAGCAGTCTTTTAAAGGGAGTGCTGCTAATCTCATTTTGTCACCTGTATAAAAGATACCTGTCCACAGGAGAAATCAAACAATCACATTCCAAACTCTCCACCATGGCAAAGACCAAAGAGCTCTCCAAGGATGTCAGGGACAAGATTGTAGACCTACACAAGGCTGGACTAGACTTCAAAACTATCGCCAAGCAGCTTGGTGAGAAGGTGACAACAATTGGTGTAATCATTCGCAAATGGAAGAAACCCAAAACAACTGTCAGTCTCCCTAGGTCTGGTGCACCATGCAAGATCTCACCTCATGGAGTGTCAATGATCATGAGAACAGTGAGGAATCATCCCAGAACTAAACGTGAGGATTATGTCAATGATCTCCAGGCAGCTGGGACCACAGTCACCAAGAAAACAATTGGTAACACACTACGCCGACAAGGATTGAAATCCTGCAGTGCCCGCAAGGTCCCTGTGCTCAAGAAAGCACATGCCCAGACCCATCTGAAGTTTGCCACTGAACAACTGAATGATGCAGAGGAAGACTGATTGAAAGTTTTATGGTCAGATGAGACCAAAATCGAGCTCTTTGGCATCAACTCAACTCACAATGTTTGGAGGAGGAGGAATGCTGCCTATGACCCTAAGAACACCATCCCAACTGTCAAACATGCTGGTGGCAACATTCTGCTTTGGGGGTGTTTTTCTGCTAAGGGGACAGGACAACTGCACCGCATCAATGGGACAATGGACGGGGCAATGTACCATCAAATCTTGGGTGAGAACCTTCTTCCCTCAGCCAGGGCATTGAAAATGGGTCGTGGATGGGTGTTCCAGCATGACAATGACCCAAAACACACGGCCAAGGCAACAAAGGAGTGGCTCAAGAAGAAGCACATTAAGCTCCTGGAGTGGCCTAGCCAGTCTCCAGACCTTAATCAGATTGAAAATCTGTGGAGGGAGCAGGAGTGGACTGACAATTCATGGGGCCCTGGGGCAATAAGGGATCATGGGGCCCCTGTGTCCTCGCCCACACCAAAAAAAAATATGAAAAAGCCAATGAAAGGTACCAGGGGCATCTCATGGGGCCCCCTACTGACCCCGGGCCCTCGGACAGTGCCCGAGTGCTCAAATGGTCAGTCCTCGAGGTTCGAGTTGCCAAACGTCAGCCACCAAACCTTAGTGACTTGGAGACAATCTGACAAGAGGAATGGGCCAAAATCCCTCCTGAGATGTATGCAAACCTGGCGGCCAACTACAGGAAATGTCTGACCTCTGTGATTGACAACAAGGGATTTACCACCAAGCACATGTCATGTATTGTGAAGGGGTTCAAATACTTATTTCCCTCATGAACATACAAATCAGTGCATAATTTGTTAGACATGCCTTTCTTTTGAATTTTGTGTTGCTATTCTGTCTCTCAGTGTTACAATACACCTACCATTCGATTTTTAGACTGATCATTTCTTTATGAGTCAAAGTATAGAAGATCCTTGAGATGGAACAGCATGCCTAGATTACAAATAATGGAAATGCATACTATCTCTAAGATTAAATTGAGACTGCAAAATAGGAAAGGGGATGCGCTTATATCCCTCAAAAATATGATGTAAATGGGTAACACCATATCCCTACCATTTACTGTCATGCTGCAACTTGATATGTATTATTTGCCCATATCAGACTATATAAAGTTAAACCAATCACCTTCTGTAGCTGCTTAGCTTTTTTCCATAACTAATGCATAAGCCTATATGTGGGAAACATTCTGTTAAATGTGCACAAAGATTGGCACTCCACATCAATTATTAAGATTTCAGATTTTTTAAAATGTATTATTGCAAGAGTGAAATTTAAACATTTATTTGAAATGTTCTGAGATTATGCTATTCCTTTAACCATGTGTTGCAGCTGAGCTGCTAAATAATATATCCAAGAGTTTGAGAGAGCTACCCCTCCCCCACCCTAGGGAGCTGCAGATGTTCCAACCTAATCCTAGGAGATTTATTCTGCCACAGGGGTGAGCGAAACATAGTATCAGTTGTGCAAAATATCTTTAGTGGGAGCACAACTGGTGCATTATGCAGAAGATGTTTATCTATTCCACCTCTGATCAGGAGCTGATTGACCAACAGGGATCCACCTAGAACATTATGATATAGCCAACTCCTATTAATCCAACCATTTTAGGCTGGCCTTGGTTCCTTCCCTCTCTCCCTGTGCACAACCCCCCCCCCCCTGTTCTTTCTCCATTTTTTTTCACCTTTTACTCTTTTGCTAAATCAATAAAATCTTTGTTGAAAGGCATGTGGTTCAAATCTCTGCTGGAAACCAGCATGGAATATTTTCCTTTGTTGCAGAGTTTATCTCTACACTTTCCCAGAAGTATATGCGACCCCCTGACTTGATGTTGTAACTGTTGGTCTATGACCTCTTTTCTAACCCACTAGGAGTTTGTGTTAGAAATTCTATATATACCTTTTGTAATCCTTCCCACATTTAGCAATTTCACACTTACATATATGTATGATTTTATCATCTTCTATGCTAAGAGAAATTGTGCTCTGAGCTTTCTGATCTTTCTCTATCCACTGTGACAAGTTGGGGTTTTGTCGCTCACTGTTAGTGCAAAACAGTGAATTTAATCCATGCTAGAGGTACTTTTCCAGGATTTTTCTGTCCACTTTTATTTAAAACAAGTGAAAGTTCACATTAAACAGATTCCCACACAATGGTTTCCACTATCAAATGAACATAAACAGTAATCAAAAACAGATATATTAACAGCCCTCTACCAAAAGTGTCTTAATAAATATATACTATTAAGTCCTTGTGTTCAACAGTTCAATCAAAATTACTAAAGTGAAGAGTAGGTGCAGTCCGCAAAATAAAGTGCAGTAGTGCAGATACTATTACAGTGCAGGCACCACAGTACTGTTCTCCCCTTCTGTGTTCAGAAGTTCCCATCCAGCTGGTGAGCAGGGGAACACAGGAGGGGAGCACATCACTGTGGTGCTGGCACCTTAATAGCATTTGCACTACTGCACTTTATTTTGAGGATTGCACCTACTCTTCACTTTATTTATTTTGATTGGACTGTTGAACACAAGGAGTTAATAGTATATGATATTTATTAAGACACTTTTGGTAGAGGGAAGCGCTATTACTAAATGTGTTTTCCAATTTACTTGTTATTCATATTGCACATTATTATCGCTGGTTTATATTTATTCATTTATTTGTCACAGCATAGGTACAATAATTGATTTAATAAACAGTAATCAGCCTCATGGCTCTCTTTGCAGCTCTACTGCTTAGGCCTCATGCCTTGGTCCTTCAGACCATCACAGTCCCCGTGTTTGTGCATAAAACACTGTTCCTTTGTCAGGCTGACTTTGTCGTTCCTGCAGCTCCCTGCTGCTCCTTCCTTCATAGGCTCATGCCTTTGACTGTTCTATCCTGGACAGCACGGTGTAGATATGCAACTCTCTGCTCACAGCACACATTGACCCCTTTGGAAAGGTTGGGTATTGACCTCTAATACTGTCTCTAATGAAGCAAGCTCACACCTGCATCATTAGTGTTCCCGTTTTCTCCAAAACCTAGCCTAAACCTCCTTATGAAACAGTGGCATGGCCTCGCCCTGCCACAACACTCATCTAAAGGGTGTTCTGGCTTGACTTCATTTAGACATTTCTACGTACCTTCTCTTATTAGCAACAATTTCATTTTGAATTTCCAAGACTAGTAGTTCTGGTTTTTCATATTTGCAAATGAAAACTTTGTTGCAGCTGGGTTACTGGCCAATTTCTTTTATTCTGTTGCAGTCTTCTTTCTTTTGCTGTATCTTGCACTTGTAGCCGGCTATGATTGGGCCCATAACATGTTAGAAATCCTGTATTTAGCCCTACAGAACATACAGTGCACAGTCCTCATGTGTTTTTCTGCTTCACTGCAACAAGGAAACAGGAAACTTTATTCAGACAAAAGATATAGAGTGTACAATAGATGCAGCTACAAACTTATAAACACTGCCATCTACTGGTTGATGAATATATTTCTACTGAATACTGATGTACTTATTGCACAAAATACATGAACACTATATTCCAATCGTTTGACTATCCTCAGCTGCATCTAAGCCTCCTTACCTTTGTTCTTACCTCTGTGTCTACAGTCTGTAAACCCTTGTCTCTGGCTAAACAATTAAAACATTTCTGAATCATGGTTGTTTTTGTTTTTAACAAGTATGTTGTTTTTAGCAAAATTTGGCAAGAAACCTCTGATGAAAGGGTTGATGGTCTATTTTTCACTCCACCTTTTCTTAGGAACCTAATACTTTCTAAGTTATACACCATCTATCATCCCCGTAAAGATGTTTGCTTACAATGATATTGCCCCTGATTTCATTTCAGTTTCTTATTCCTCTTTCACCGTGAATAGAATTAGGCCCTTGGAGCTCTTTTGGATAAAATAGGTATTCAATCTTCATTTCATCTTGTCATGATTCATCCTAAAACCTTTAACTCACTTTTTTCTTTCTTTGATATCTATTAACATTTTCCGTTATTTTTGAAATTAGTGATAAAATATGGACTGCTGGTTCTCAGTTTTCTTCCATACATACTCTCGCTGGTATCCCTTTAGCTCCTGAGAATCTTGTTTCACCTACAATGTGTTTAGAGTTTTTAGGTATCACGATCATCACCGTCTACATGGAGTTTTCAGTGCTGGCTGAAAAATGGATAAGGGGGAGTTTTTGGTCTTTTTCATGCTGCTTAAGAAGAAGATGACAGTAAAGGAAATACAATTTTTCTTGGGTCTTCCAGAGCTTGCGTCCTATATTATCACTAATGATCACATATTTTTATATGGCTATTTTGGATTAGCATCCCCCTTATGCCCATGTTTGCTTGACTTACAATTGAAAAGAGGGTTTGCATCTTTGGGCTGATTTTTTGTTCTTATAATAACTGATCTTTGTGGTGGGAATAATTTGTGATGGGCAGAGACTTAATTATGAATCTAAATCTTTGGGTTTTTTAGATTTTTAGAATGGGAACTGGAACTTAGGCCCCTGGCCTCCTTCATGGGTTAATAAAGTGTTACCAAAAAATAGAGTATTGTTAGAACTGTTTGTGCAATTTTAATTTGCTATAAACAGTTTTTGAAAGTTGAAATCTAGGCAATTAAAAGGAAAAAAACTCATGGATCCTAACATATGACAATCATATATATTATTTGCATGAAAAGGTCTACACCAATTTACTGATTTCATTTAAGTGTTTTTAACTAATGCATTGTGCCCTGAAAAAAATGTTGTATGCAATACACATTGGTTAATATTATTACAGAAATAGCTACTAGCTTTATTTGGGGTTTATTTGCTAGTTCAACAGTATTGTTGCCATCTGATATTCTGATTTTGACCTGGATCTTGGCTGACTTTCCTCTCAGGATCTGGACTCTTTTGTTGTTGCTCATTGAGTTATGATATACTGAGGTGCAACAGTGGAAAAAACAGGATCAAATATTCAAATTTGCATATGTTTGGAAGTGTTATGGATTTTAACATTGGGTTTCAGTGCTAGGATCCGAGAGTTAGTGTTTTCTGCCCGCCTTATCCCTGACACTTAACCTCCCTCCAACATTTAAATCTTTAACTTAACCCTGAAACCTAACCTTGAAAACTTAACATTGATGCTACCACTTAATCCTTAACCTCACCATAACCGTAACCATAAGCAGTAACTGCTTTAGATGGAACCTTATGTCAAAGTATTCACTTCACAAGAGCCTTGTATGTTGCTAACCTCTTTGTGAAAGTGTTAGTTTGGTGGATGCCTCTGATGTCAATGCTTTTCTGAGTCACTTACCCTTAACAAGTGTAGCGCGAGACTTCCGGTTCCGGCGCTGATGCTGTGAGGAGGTGAGACCCGCGGCTCCCGGGATCCCCGCATATAAAGCCGGCATTCTGCGCAGGGGACTCCTGTCAGCTGCTTCAGGAGCTCCCCACTGGCCCCCCCGCACGATCCTCGGTACCTTCGGCATGGAGCGATTCCTCCTGCCGAATCCACAGGGCTCAGGTCACACCACGAGGGGAGAGGGATGCGGCTCTCCCCCTCCTGCAGCCAAGATGGCCGCCGCCCATAGCATATCAATGGACACAGGCACAGAGGCTGCAATAAACGCTGGTGCAGATGTACACACCCTCCCTGCACACAGTAATAATGTTATACCAGCCCTGACCTCTACTCCTGGCACCTGTAGTCCCACAGACATGTATGACCAGATTGCACAAGCAGTTGCTGCCATTCTACTGCCCACAATCACACAAGCCGTGGATCATGCAGTGGCCACAGGCATTGAACAGATCAGAAAAGACATAGGTGATCATAGTAAACGTTTAACTGAAGTGGAACAGCGTCTGTCAGATTTGGAGGACGATGCTCACTCGCTGCGCTCAGGTGCACTTCAAACCAATCGTACGCACCAATCCATCCTGGACAAGCTGGATGATTTAGAAAATCGCTCACGCAGAAATAATCTGCGCATAGTGGGCCTTCCAGAATCATTTTCAACCGGGGTGCTTCCAGAATTATGCTCCACACGTATACCCTCAGCTCTAGGTCTAACCACTTTGTGTCAGGTCGAGAGAGCTCATCGCCTGGGGCCGCCTTCCAATGACCGCCGTACACCGCGATTCGTGATAGTCAAGTATCTCAACTACGCTGATCGAGTGGCTATTCTTAATTCTTTCCGCAATTCTCGATCCCTACAAGTAGACGGTCACAAATTACTCCTTTTTGCCGACTACTCGCAAGAAGTATCCCGCAAACGTAAGGCCTTTCAGGAAATATGTGCCACGCTCCACCAAAGGGGCTACAAATTCACCCTGGCTTATCCGGCTACTCTCCGCTTTACTACACCTTCGGGTGATACAAAGTCTTTCATCCACCCTGAAGAAGCCGCTCAATATCTACAAGATTCTTTGATGGCTACGGATGATGTGCCGTCTCCTCACCCTCGCAACTCGGGCCCTAGGGATCAGCGAAGCCCTCGCAAAGATCCACCGAAACGCCCACGTACTAACTTTGCTCCCTCTAAATCTCGCCAATCCTGAGCTGCCGCACTCTCTCAGGCGCTATACGGTTTACCACACGAATTGGATCACCTGCCTTGTTTAACTGAATTTAAGTTTCTCGTGCCTTTAGCTATTATCTTCAGTTCACAGATAGCTATACCAGTAGTTAGAAAGCAATAATTTAGTTGGTCTTGTGGTACTTTCCTCTCATTTTGCTTGATAGCATATACATATACTGACTGTGTCATCCCTTCTCTGTGCCTTGCCTCGACCACAGTTCCGCTCTGGTCATTCGATTTGTTGAGCCTCTTCTCCCTTTGGCGATGCCATTTAGGCAAGGGGGTCATGCTCCCCTGCCCTCTCAACAACTCCAATGAGTCACTGCTGCAGATCACTACTCTGCTATTTCCCGGACACGCTGGTCGCAGTACAGGGACAGCATGCAGATTTATGTGAAGTCCAATACACTGTTATGGTTTTTTGTTTGTTTTGCTCTTCTGATAGGCCCCAGTTGGGCCACCATGTTCCACTCTCTCTCTCCCTTCTTCTGCTCTCTTTCCTTACATTTTTCTGGAGAATCACCCCTTCCTTGGGAGTCGACCATACTTCATCAGAGATTGGGCGGTAATGGGCGGATAGCTGGCTCCACCCTTCAAAACTGTAAGTCCATTACCTTTGTATTCACCTCATATCATGTGACCTAATGATTCGTATTTATTCTTGGAATGTCAAGGGCTTAAGATCACCTCATAAACGAATGGCTATTCTCCGTCATCTTCGCCGACTTAGAGCAGATGTAGCATTACTCCAAGAAACACATTTAGGCCAATCTGACTTTGTTCGTATGAAGAAACTTTGGGTAGGACACGTTATAGGTTCTCCCTCACTCAATAATAAAGCGGGTGTGCTCATTCTGATTCACAAAAAGCTCGCACCTGACATAATCTCGGTAAACACTGATGAGGCAGGCAGATTCCTAGCGGTACACCTCAAAGTAGGTTCTCAATCTTTGGTCCTCACCAATATTTATGCTCCAAACTCACCGTCAAAACAGTTTTTTCAAGACCTGTCCTCAAAGCTGTCCGCCTACATACATCTACCTTTAGTGGTCGGAGGGGACTTCAACTCACTTATGAATGCCTATGAAGATAAGTCAAAATCACTAGAACACAATCACCGCCCACTTGCGGAGTCCCAATCCACACCCACACTACTGTCTACATTTGCGGAAGCAATGCAACTAACAGACATTTGGCGTTTAGCCCACCCAGATGGGAAGGAATTCACCTTCTTTTCTCCGGTACACCATTCGCTTTCCCGAATAGACTATTTTTTTTGCAATTCTATTGCTTTGCAATACGCATCTTCCTCAGATATACATGACATAGTTATTTCGGACCATTCTCCCATATCCATAACCCTCAACTATCTCCACAACACACAATCTCACAAGACGTGGCGCTTTCCTTCTTTCTTAGCAAATAACCAGGAGGTGTTACGTCAACTCCAAGATACTTGGGCAGACTTCCAGATCACCAATGCAGCTCACTTATCCAATCCTAACCTATTTTGGGACGCAGGAAAGGCGGTTTTACGTGGTAAAATCATCGCCTTTACATCTGCATATAAGAAAAAGGTCGCTCTAAAATACACAGAAGCTAGTAACCGACTCCGACAGACGCAAAAAAATTTGGCTGACTCCAACACACATGAACACAGGAAAGCTTGGCTAGAGGCAAAACACCAATTTGAAACATGGGCAACAGCACAAGAATCCATGCACCAATCACATCTCGACTTACAGTATCATAAATTTGGCAACAAGCCGGGCAGACTCCTGGCTCGCTTGTGCCGTAAACCGTTTACTCCTACACAATTTACCTCCCTCAAAGACTCTCAGGGTATATTGAAACACTCCCCTGAAGAAATTGTTTCCATATTGGAAAGTTTCTACACTAAACTATATGGCCCCGACCCTATTGACCAATCAAAGGCTTTGTCTTTTCTAGACGGCATTGCTCTTCCTCAAATCGATCTCGCAGCACTTCAATCTCTTAATGCTCCTATATCTCAATCCGATATTCAATCCGCTATAAAAACTCTAGCTAATGGTAAAGCCCCTGGCCCAGACGGGTACACTTCTGAGTTCTATAAACTCATGGCTACAACCCTTTCTCCTACCCTGCAATCAGTTTACTGCTCTATACAAGAAGGGGGTGCCTATCTTCCGTCTGCATTTCAGGCACATATAAAATTGATAGCAAAGAAAGACAAAGATCCGTCTGACCCAGGTTCCTATAGGCCGATCTCCCTTCTAAATTTAGATGCCAAAATTCTATCGAAAATTATCGCAAATCGTTTGGCTGTTGTTTTACCTTCCATCATTCATCCCTCCCAAGCGGGCTTCATACAAGGACGCTCTGCTGCCTCAAACATCCGCAAAGTACTAGCAGTGTTAAATCATGCTAAAATCAATCCTCACCTAGATCTAGCGATAATCTCTCTTGATGCTGAAAAGGCCTTCGATAATGTTAACTTTCAGTGGCTGCAGATGGTCTTACATAGATTTGGCTTCTCAGGCCCTTTCACTCATGTAGTCCAAGCTATGTACTCAGCTCCTACAGCGCAGGTGGTTGCTGCAGGACACCTATCTACCCCTATTAAACTGCATAAAGGAACAAGACAAGGGTGCCCCTTATCCCCCTTGCTCTTCAATTTGGCCCTAGAACCCTTAGCCCGCTTCCTTCTGTTCCACTCACAGCTGCACGGAGTCCAAATAGCTCAACAAGATCTACGTTTAGCCTTGTTTGCCGATGACATCTTAATTTTCACTGCCGACCCAACTCACGATTTGCCTTATATACAGGATATTTTCACAGCCTTCAGGCACTGTTCGGGTCTTCGTATTAACTTCACGAAAAGTGAAGTCCTTCCCTTATTCCATGCACGCACTCCCTCATAGGCTCATAATCCTCATTTCAAAATTGCTCGTCATCATATTACATATTTAGGAATCAAAATTGGAAAAATGGCCTCTTCCCTCTACTCGCTCAATTTTTCACCAACAATTCAAAAAATTATAGGCGAACTAGAGGTATGGAAAGAGTTACCATTGTCACTTGTAGGGAGAGCCCACCTCTTCAAGATGGTGAGCTTCCCAAAATTGTTATACCCTCTTCAGACCATCCCTCTACTACTTAAGCATACGGACATTCTTAGACTAAACAAAGCGCTCTCTACTTTTATTTGGAAAGGACGTCGGTCACGCATTGCCCTGCATAAGCTATATCTGCCTAGATGTGAGGGGGGAATTGGTCTTCCAAATATCAGAGTATATAATCTCTCCTGCATCTTACGGGTGTGTATAGATTGGCTGACCAAATCCTCCAACTATTCTAATCTGCAAATAGAATCTGCCATGGCCCATCCTTTCGATCTTGCAGCCCTTTTACATTCCAACCCTAACTCACTCCCTCCACACTTAAAATATAATCCACTCATCCGTGATACCCTTATCACATGGAGGGAGATCAGACGTAAATTAGGCGTATCCCCATGGGTTTCCCGTTTCCTCCCCATACATCATAATCCTGCTTTTTCTGTCCCTCAACAACACGCAGCTTATGATCTATGGTTGGAAAGGGACCTCAAACTAGTTAGCCAATTATACGATACGGCCTCTGGCTTTCCTTTATCTTTTTCTCAGATTTCAACTTCTTTCAATCTACCGCCTCATCATTTTCTGTATGTTTTGCAAGTTTGTAATTATGTGAACAAAATAACATTGGATAAATCCAGTCGCTTCCGTTCCTCGTTCATAGATATCTTAGTTAGAAATCGGAAATACAAGATATCCCATATTTATGGACCATTAAACCTACACTATGTACAACCTCTAGAGGCCTCCACTCCTACTTCTCCTTGGATCAGAGACTTTGACAATACACTCTCAATGGATCAAATCCTCACTGGTTTCAACAATACCTGTGCCTTCAACTCCAATGAGTTCTGGCGGGAGCAACAATTAAAGTTAATTCACCATGCCTATATGCCATGCCTATATGTCCGTGGGAATCCCTCGGTCTCTACTTGCCCTTTGTGTGGGCACTATAAACCTTCGCTAAAACACAGATTTTGGGATTGCCAACTAATATCTACTTTTTGGTCCCAACTACTCAGCTATATCGCCTTCATCACTTCTCTACAACTACCAAGGGACCCTTTACCTCTTCTCTTCGGCAACTTGGAATCAGTCTTCACAGGGGCTCATCCACTTCAGCTTGCCATTCTCCGAGCTACAAAACCGTGGCTGTCCTCTTGCCTGATGGTCGCGAGGAGAGCCATATTGAAAAAGTGGGTCTCCAACAGTCCTCCTAATATCTCGGATGTCAAGTCAGCTCTTAATGCACTTCTTCGTCTGGACCAGCTTAACTTCCTCACCTCATCCCTCCAACACAGTGAGGATCAATATAATCGAAAATGGAGACTCTATGTTCAAAAATCCTTTCCAACCACAGAGCTTCAGTCTTTCCTTCATGGCTCTTCTGTGATGCCCCAATCTGGAAACATGATCCAGTAAACCCGGACTTATTGTTTTGATTTATGAGGATTTAAGGTGTGCATGACTATATCTAAAACATTTATTATACTCGTTTGTTGCCGCTCTCACACCGCTTCTAGGCACCCAAGCCACATTTCATTTCATCTACTTCCTTTACCATTTTCTTTATATTTCATCTTCATCGCATAATCTTTTATAACTTCTCCCCCCACCCTTAATCAGCGAGGACTCACAACACGTATATCACTTTTTGTTACAGGGAGTCGCCTCTAGCTCTATTTTTTCTCTCAAACCACAGCGCTTAGCTCATTACCAAATATTCTTAACGACTTCTTGGGAGGGGATCCTCTGGCCCGTTCCAACATCATTTTCCCACCTCTTTCTTTTTTTTTTTTTCTCCATCTTTTTCTTTTTCTCCATCTTTTCTCCATACTAGCTTCCTTCTCAACTTCTTTCTCCTTCTGAATAGATCTACCTATCTCCCTGATCCTTCTTCTTTGATTATCTCCTCTACATACGCTTTTTTTTTTTCTACTTCAACATTCATGTCTTACGCTTGACAACTGACATACTCTAAGCACCCCAGTTCTCATTCAAAGTTCAGTGGTATGTCCTAACCTCCTTATCTTTGGATACATATCATAGCTTACCATTACACATTCCCTACACTCTATACTGACTTACAATGCCTCCCATCTTTTGTCTCATTTGCCTTCAGAGTTTCTGTTCAGAGGTTCTAACTGCTGACATATCGTGAATCTTTCTGCTCAGTTTTCTATGCAAAATTTTGTATTGCTCATATTGGTCAATCTAGCAGTACTGTAAAAAAAAAAAAGGTTACTTTGTTGCCAAGAAGCATCTTTGGAGTGTTTCATCCGTTGAGTTTATGTAAATTGAAAAATTCAAATAAAGCTTTGTTTAAAAAAAAAAAAAACAAGTGTAGCGCTACCTCCAGGGCTGCTTGATAATGCTTGTCCCCAGTGGTTGTCCTGACCTTGCAAGCCTCCCGATACCTTTGGCACTCTGGGTTCAGACATATTTCAACAGCATAGAATAATAATGCAAGAGACATAATTCTTTAGTAACACCTCTATATTAGTCTTTTTCAAAAGAGTAGACCACAATAATAATGGGTTTAGGATATACAACCCCAGCAGAACACTGGTAAAATAGGAATAATCAGCATCAACTATTAAACTGCAACCCAGCAGTAAGAGGGGAAGAAAAGGCTTGTTGACTTATCATCTCCCTCTAGGCCAAGGGCACCACAAAGGTGGATGCAGAGAATTATGTAAATGTATACTCCAACATAAACAGATATAAGTATCCTAATTTGAATAATAATGGCCTTATAGAGAAGAGGTCCCTTTACCTAAAGATTGCAACTTGAGTCCTGTGATGTGTAAAGTTCCTGATATGGTGGTGTTCGTTGTCTTTTGTTAGCAATGGTGGAGTCCATAAACAGCAGTGAATAATGGTAAGTTAAACAGATAGCCTTCGGAAATGCTCAAAGCAAAGATCACCTGATACTGAGGTGTAAAGGTATCTGCATGCAATGTCTCTAGAGTGATGACAGAAAGAGGTTGGGCATCCGCCTGCTTACCAATCCCATAGATAGCATGGCCTGTCAGCACAACGAGCAGAAATGTCAGAAAGACTGGACAGTGACAGTCTTGATGCAGAGAAGCTTATGTGATTTCCGTGTGGCGATCGGTGTCACTGCTGTGCTGAACTGATGTGCAGAGTCCAAGCAATCTATCTCTGGAGGAGAAAAGCAGTCCCCATGTGTTCATCTCTGAATCCCATGCCAAAAAAGCAAGCCAGTTCCTTTCTGTAAAATATATCTGCTCTCCCAGCAACCTTCTGGTTCCCCAGCTCTCTGGTAGTTGTAGTTCATTTAGCACTCACAAGTACAGTATGCATTGGCTATAGGACTACAGGTCCCAATATACTCTGCTGTCAGAAGAACTGGATCCACTCTAATAACAGGAAGTGGTGTAGAGGTCCCAGTACTGGGCACTAGGGGGAAAAGGATTAATCATAGTCTCATCTGTAAATGTCCCTGAAAGGCATACTGATATAGCTGACACCTGGCTACACAAGCATGCAGTCACTGAAATCAGAGTAAGTACAGAAGTTTTTAGAGCATAACAGCCAGGCAACATTTTTCTTAGCTATGGTAGCCTACATTATCTCATGAAGTTTTCTTATAACTCCTGAACACTGCTCTTAACCTAACCACGAACTAATACCTAAACCCTTAAAGTGGTATTAAACCCCAAACCAAAAATGTAATATCTTGAAGCTAACCAGTTATTTGATGTTGTGGCTGCATTAGTTGTCTTTTCCCCTCTGCTTTCACCTGGTGATCTGGCCAGTAATACACCTTCTGTATTGGAGTGTCTCCATTCTGGATGAAGAAACACAGGGTCATGCAGCGATTTTTCAAAAGCAAATTTTTTGAAGAAAAATTTTTTTTTAATTTGAATGCACAAAAACACAATATATTGTCTAATTATGTGGTAAAATATAAAAGATGATGGTATGCCGAGTAAATACAGTTGCAAGAAAAAGTATGTGAACCCCTTGGGATTACGTGGAGTTTTGCATGAATTGGGCATAAAATGTGCTCTGAAGGTCATCTAAGTCACAACAATAGAAGAACAGTCTGCTGTCCATAATACTACACAAACATTAGATGTTGCCATGGTTTAATTGCACATAACATGTAAACATTCACAGTGCAGGGAGGAAAAAGTAAGTGAGGCCCTAGCTTAATGACTTCTCCTAGAGCTAATTGGAGCCAGGAGTGAGCCAAGCTTGACTCCAATCAGTGTGATGATATTGGATGTGTTGCTGACAGCTGTCCTGCCCTTAAAAAACACACACCTGTTTTGGGTTTACTGGTTTCAAGAAGCACTGTCTGATGTGAACCATGCCTCTCAGAAAAGAGCTCTCAGAAGACCTACGATCAAGAATTGTTGACTTGCATGAAGCTGGAAAGGGTTACAAAAGTATCTCCAAAAGCCTTGATGTTCATGTGTCCACGGTAGGACAGACTGTCTACAAATGGAGAAAGTTTAGCACTGTTGCTACTCTCCCTAGGCGTGGTCGTCCTGTAAAAATGACTGCAAGAGCACAGCGTAGAATGCTGCTTGAGGTAAAGAAGAATCCCAGAGTGTCAGCTAAAGACCTACAGAAATCTCTGGCACATGCTAACATTTTTGTTGACACATCTACAATAAGGAAAACATTAAACAAGAATGGAGTACATGGGAGGACACCACGGAGGAAGCCATTGCTGTCCAAAAAGAATATTGCAGCACGTTTGAAGTTTGCAAAAGAGCACCTGGATGTTCCACAGCACTACTGGCAAAATATACTGTGGACAGATGAAACCAAGATTGATTTGTTTGGGAAGAACACTATGTGTGGAGAAAAAAAGGCACAGCACACCAACATCAAAACCTCATCCCCACTGTAAAACATGGCGGAGGGAGCATCATGGTTTGGGGCTGCTTTGCTGCCTCAGGGCCTGGACGGATTGTTGTCATTGATGGGAAAAAGAATTCCAGAGTTTATCAAGACATTTTGCAGGAAAACGTACGACCATCTGTCCACCAACTGAAGCTCCGCAGAGGATGGGTGATGCAACAGGACAATGACCCAAAGCATACAAGTAATTCAACAAAACAATGGCTGCAACAGCACAGAATACGCCTTCTGGAGTGGCCCAGTCAGAGTCCTGACCTCAACCCGATTGAAATGCTGTGGCATGACCTTAAGAGAGAGATTCACACCAGACATCCCAAGAATATTGCTACACTGATATAGTTTTGTGAAGAGGAGCGGTCCAAAATTACTCCAGATCGTTGTGCAGGTCTGATCTGCAACTACAGGAAACGTTTGGTTGAGGTTATTGCTGCCAAAGGAGGGTCAACCAGTTATTAAGTCCAAAGGTTCACATACTTTTTCCTCCCTGCACTGTGAATGTTTACATGTTATGTGCAATTAAACCATGGCAACATCTAATGTTTGTGTAGTATTATGTTCAGCAGACTGTGTTCTTCTATTGTTGTGACTTAGATGACGTTCAGAGCACATTTTATGCCCAATTCATGCAAAACTCCACGTAATCCCAAGGGGTTCACATACTTTTTCTTGCAACTGTATATACCAAACATGACATTCTTTAAAACTACGCACGCCCCGTTCAATGACGACAAACTGCATACATTTTTAATATCCATAGGCAACGCTTTAAAAGCCTTTACAAGCTACCATTTTAGATTTACGGAGGAGGTCCAGAATTACTGCCCTTGATCTGATATTCGTGACGATACCTCACATGCATGGTGCAACCGCTGTTTACATACCGACACGGGGTCAACAGGTGCACGGGAGCGCATATGCTTTTTTTAGTTATTTAAATTTTTTTTATTATTTTTACACTGTCCCTTTCATTTTTTTTTAAATCACTTTTAATGCTGTCACAAGGAATGTAAATATTCCTTGTGACTGCTATGGGCATTGACAGGTATTTTTTTTTAGAAATCTGGGGTCTATTAGACTCTAGATATCTCCTTTGCCCTTACATGATCTAATCTCACCAAGATCGGTGTGATCAGATACTTTCCCAATTTACAAATGGTGCGCTTTATATCCTGCAAAAGTGATGAAATGCTCGTAGCTTCCGATTTCTTAGACTATAGGGATGATTGGCGCCATTCCCGTCTCCAATCAGCCCTATGGTCAGCTGGCAGAAACACCAGCTGTATTCTCAGGTTCCCCCAATGGCACAGACCCCCCGAGAAGGCCATGGAAAGCAGTGGGGGAGGGGGGGGGGCATCTTCTCCCACTGCTTGTAAAAGCAATCGTGCAGCTAATTAGCCACCAGGGTTGCTTTTACATGAAAGCCGATCGCAGCTGCAGGCATCATCCTGGTATAACCACTCAAAGTCCAGTGATGTACCAGTACGTCGCTGTTCCTTGTTGGGTATATATTCTATGTTCTTTTTTTTATGCAGCCTGCTAGAAAAAGTGTGTGGTATGCCCACCATTAGAATATACCACCCTGCATCCACTCACTTCTAATAGTGGGCACACATGAAATGTTGAACGAAAAAAAACGAAAAAAAAAAGAACCTAACAAATTTTTCTATTCCAATCAGTTGATGTGGATGAAGAAATCTCTGCCACAAATGTTTTTTTTTAAATATATACCAAAGCACAGGGACCATCCACCCACTGGCCACCCATGCCCCCATGCTTCGGCATACAGTATATGCTCCTTTTTAACTGTGGATGAAAAATCTCATCCAACAGCGCTGCACACACCGTATATTCTGAGAGCAAGAACCTGTTGCTGTCAGAATAAACAGGTCAGTGCTGCAGCTGAATGGCATTCCTGCAAAGAAAGCAGCAATGGTTAAAAATAAAACAGTAACAATAAACAGTAACTCAATTAAACAACTTTTTTATTGAAATATGTGCCAAAAATATTATAAAATATATATGCCGAAGCATAGGGGACATCCACCCACTGGCCATCCCAGGCCCCCATGCTCCAGCATATATGCTCTTTTTTTTAACTGCGGATGAAAAATCTCATCCAACAGCACTGCACACACCTACTTATGTATATTCTGAGAGCAAGTTCCTGTTGCTGTCAGAATAAACAGGTCAGTGCTGCAGCTGAAAGGCATTCCTGCAAAGAAAACAGCAATGGTTAACAATAAAACAGTAAAATTGTAACAGTAGAACAGTAACTCAACAACAACAAAAAAACTACAAAATTAAAATTATTTTTTGTACTTGTACTTTTTATTTTTTATTTTTTTTTACTTTTTTTGTTTTTTTGCAACTTGAATTTAAACAGATTATAGGGTTTCTCAAAATGCGATAGCCAGTTTCCTGACTACCTAACATCTTTCAAGACCCTGTGCAAATATGTGCCCTGAACTGTGCCGTGCTGTACCCTATACTAGTACTCCACTAGTGTGTGGTAGCGATGGAAGCAGTCCTTGAGGCAGAGACCAGCTTGGCCAGGACAGGAGGGACAAAAAAGTGGGTGTCATGCCTAATTCCATGCCTGCTACAGACACATCTTTTTTGGGGTGTCCTTTGGGTTGGGGTACCAAGATTGGCATTGGAAAAATGCTTCTCATGCAGCCGGCTAACTGCTAGTGGCTGTGGGACACTACTTATGCTTGCCACCGCACCAGCTTGTACTGCACTTATGGGACTCGCCACGTCACCAAGTGATACTGGAGTGCTGGCATGTATAAGACCAGGATGTACTAGGCCGCCGGTACTTGCCAGTTTACCAAAAAGTAGAGCGGCACTAGTACTGGCACTCTGCTGCATATGAGAATCATCATGCAATTGTAACATCTCAGCAACCTGTGAATGAGACCAGGTATGCTTGACCTTAGCAGGGACCTCTTCTCCATTGTCTGAGCTATCTGTCAGGGTGCGGCTGCTGTCTACAGGTTCGTATTCTGAGGCAGATTCCTTGAGGCTTCCCCTTCGCTCTTATCTTCCATTCTCAGAATCCTGTAGGCCTCTTCACTAGAGTACCTTTCGTTGGACATTTTGGCCACTAAATTTATAGGTAACTAGTGCGACTCACAAGAAAAAGAGCACCAGGGACTGCTTGAACCACTAGAAAAAAATGTACCTGCAAGTGCTAACAGAGATCAGGCCTGATTCTGTGAACACTGCGATTTTGTCTGCAATACATCAAGTAACAGTGATCTACTGACACTGCACTTGCTGGGGGAGAGGGGGGTAAGTGTAGGGGCTAAACGCAGGTGCTGACAGGTGCCAGGGCTGATCCGGATAACGCTGCATTTTTGGGGACACTATACTAATGTGAGCGCTGGTATAGTGCCAATCTGATCAAAGATATTGATCCATTCAGACACTACACTAGCAATGTAGGTTTATTGTGTATGTGCGCGTGTTCCTGGTAATCAAGGGGTTAAATGAGATGACAGCTGTAATGACAGGCAATCTGACACTATCTGGGAGGGACGCTAACTGATGCGAATGCTATCTGAAGTCACCGGTGACACTAATACAGTGATCAGCAAAAAATCTGTTCACTGTACTAATGGCACTGGTGACAGGGCAGTGAACGGGTTATCTGGGGGGGAGGGGGGATCAAGGGGTTAAAGGTGACCTGAATGTGTTCTGTGTGTAAGTGTGCTATTTGTACTCACTGTGTCTTCTTTCTTCTCTCTTTGGGACGGAATGTGTCATCACTTTCTGTACCTGCGTAAGTGTTAACACAGGTATAGGAAGATCCCTGATAGGCCAGGGATCGATCGTCCGATTTAGGCCGAACATCACTGGCCTAAATTGGATGATCCCTTGGGGACCGAATCACGGCATCCGTGGGTCAGCAGGGGCGTGCATGCACTCCCCTGGCCCGCAATCACCACGGGAGTGCGAATCACATATATATACATGATTTTGTGCACAAGTGCTATTACTGCTATAGGGCAGACGGGAAGAGGTTAAAGCAGCACTTCCTAAAGACCAATAACAAAAACATTGAGATAGTGAACACTTTGGGCAGGATTTGGTAATGTATAGCATAGTGTACAGAGTCAGGGGTGAGAGAAACAGAAGAGAGGGAGGGGGAGAGAGGAGGAAGGAAGGGATAAAGAGGGGAAAAGAAAGAGAGAAGGGGGCGAAGGAAGGGAGAGAAAAGGAAGAGAGAGAGGGAGGTTAGGAATGGGGGAAAACAGGGAGAGTGTGGGGAGAGTGAGAGAGAGGACGTGAGCAAAAGAGAGGGAGTAGAAAGAGGGGGAGGAGGGAGGTAGAAGGGGAGGAGAGAGGGAGAGAACAGAGAAAGGAGGAGGAGGGAGACAGCAGAGAAGAAGGGAGGGGAGGGAGAGAGAGGGAGAAGAGAGAGAAAGAGGGAGGGAGGAAGGGAGAAATAAAGAGAGAGTGAGCGGGGAGAGCGAGGAAACAGACAGTAGAAGGGTAGAGAGGGCATGAGGAGGAGAAGGTTGAGAAAGAGGGGGGAGAGTGAGAAAGAGGGGTAGAGCAAGAGAGACAGTGGCAGAGCAAGAGAGAGGGGTAGGGAGGGAGAGAGATCAGGGCAGAAAAAGGAAGAGAGAAGAAGGAGGCAAGGAAGAGTGAAGAAAGAGAGGAAAGAGAGAGAAGTTGTAAAGAAAGAGAGAGAGGGTAAGGAGACACAAGAAGGAGAGCAAGAGAAAGGGGGAGAGGAGAAAGAGGGGATACCAATAGGGAGAGAGAAGGGAGGAAGAATGAGGTGGAGAGAGAGAGAAAGAGAGAGTGACATGGCTCACATTACATGCAGTCAGGGTGGATTTGATTTAAATCAAACTGATTTAAATCACGATTTAAATCACTAGTCAGTAAGGCTTGATTTAAATCATAGTTTTCTACATAAAGACTAATTCTTGCTGGTATAACTTTAATATGCAAGTAGATGAAGATTTTTAGAATAACAACTTTTCATATTAGTTTTTTTATCCCCAGTTTAATCGGTTAATCATTCATTTTTGGACAACTTTTCTGTTGTACTTAGGAAGGAGAAAAATAATCATTCCCTTAATAATAACAATTTAAATAGATTTATTCAACTGAAACAATAACATTACAGCATATGTTATTTGCTTAAACAAACATCCATGTTTGTTAACTAATGTGGCTAAACAAAATATATATATTTTAAGAAACTTAGACTGTCAGCCCCTTCCTCCTCACACTTAGTTTCACTTTCTTCTTGTGCCGATCTATTCCACTCCAAACAATCAGAAAAATATTGTTTCTATTCTATTCACTGAACTTCTTGAAACTTAGCACTGAAGGGGTTGATTCTGTATTCATAGGTTTGTAGAAGTTAGGATTAAGGTCTTTTTCTTAACTCTGTTCATGTTTAACATTTTTGCTGTGAAGAAGAGGCATGTGATCTCCGCTGAGTCAAATTCAGTTTTGAGAACTGCAAAAGGAAACCAAGCATCTGTGATAATATCTTGTAGGCAGAGAAACTGCCCAATAATCTTACAAAAACCTCTGGAAGAGCATGACATTGTGAATGGATTCATGGAATTTATTTACCAAAAAAATTAAACATATACAGCCTTATTCTACATAATTATAAACCTAATGTTTATTTCATGATGAAATAACCTTTGGATGGTAATATATTTTCCTTAAAAAGCATTTTATTTAAAAGAAATCCGATTTAAATTTAAAAAATCTGATTTAAATAAAAAAAATCCGATTTTTTTGATTTGTTTTTAAAAATCATTGATTTTTATCCACCCTGCATGCAGTGCAGACTAGATCTCTACTGATGAATGTTTGGTGTTCACTGTTCTGGGTACAGCCAATCAGACAGTGCCAATTCAACACACCTCAGATGCCATGCATATAAATCAGACTTAAAATGATCATAAACCCAAGTGCAGAGTAAGTAGAAACCTCCAGCCAGTGCCTGGTAACTTGCCTCCTCTTCCTCCATCTCTTTAATGCAGTCCAAGTCTGAGCTGCCATGCCTCTGCTCTGACCCAGCAAACTGCATCCAGCACTGATTTCTCACTCTCCTCTCTTGAATGTGGAGCGCTGGTAATGCAGGGGCAGGGAAGGAGGTTAGGTTGCAGTCAGCAAGAATTATTATTGGCTGAGGGAGATAACTGCATAGGGAGGAGGTTCCCATTCTTATGTACCGCTACCCTCTTGAGGGGTACTGTAAGACATGGGCCCCCAAAGGTTGCCCTGACCTTGCAAGCCACCCGACACCTCTGGCACCCTGGGTTTAGACATAATGCACACAGGAAACAGTTGCACAGACACTTAAATGCAGTAATGCAGTTGAGGTTTTACTAAGAAATATTCAGTCAGTAAATAACAGTTACAAGAATACCCCTTAGGTGTCAAACACCTTGCTGGAAATTGAAAATCGTGACCACAGGTGAACATGGAAGAGATAAACACAATAATTCAATCAGGGTTTCAAATATGGTCAGCAAGGGGGTCCTCTGACTTCAGGTAGGAAAGGGAAGAGGAAGACTTTATGATGTCAGCCTGCTTCCTGAGAATCCTGATGCCACAGGTCCTGAAAACAGCACACTCAATATAATAAATGTATGAGCTATGATAAAAAAAACTGTTTTAAATAAAGTCCCCTCTAACATATGTACATGGATGAGTCCTGGGATTGAGGAGTATCAAGGAGAGTCCTTGTGGAAAGGATGTCCTGGGTCTTAAGCTAGCTCAATAAGTCCCAAAGGACTGCTGTGCAATGGCGACCAGCAATAATATTTATTTTATGTAGATGATTCCAGGTAAAGGTCTCAAACTTGTAAGCAGGTGCGAGGTATAAAAAGTGTCTGCAGGCAGTGTCCCTTAATGAAGAGTGTACAGTGTGGGCTTCAGCCTGCTCACTAATCCTGATAATGTCACGACTCAAGGGATCCTGGGTGTCCTGGAAGGCCCCCGCCAAATTCACTTCCAGTGTGGAACTCTCAGCCTAGCACCTAGTGACACAGGGATTCCGCTGTGGATGGGTCGGTGACGATCCTCATGTCTCAGCTCATCACGTCTGCCAACAGGAAATTGCAGGCGGATGTTCTGGTGGATGGTCAATAGCTCACAAGCCAAAGACTTCCTCTCTGCTCGGACTGTGCGCCCTGCTCGGCACTCCACAGCAGCTGGGTCCCTGCTTGCAGCTTCAGCCCATAGTCCCAAGTGGAATAGTATTTTTCCGAGTCTGGCTTATATATCCTCCCCCAACATGCGCCTCTCCTCCTCCAGCCAGCTGGATCCTGTAGTTCCCAGTAGCATCAGTTCTTGGCAAGACCCTCCTATCCGGACTACATGTCCCACAACCCCCTGCTCCCCATGAGATCCTCCTCTTGCTCATTATCATTGAACATAATGTCACTATTACAACTGGACACTAGAGGGGGGGAAGTTTTTCGACACAGTCATTATTATAGATGTCTGGCAGTGCTACAGATAGGTTGAATATCATTGGGCTATACTTATACTTTTTGTCTGGGGCAGTGAAGATTATTGTACGGCTGGCTGTTGAATCTGTATTATTTTCTGTAGTTTACTCTACTTTAGTCACATGCTGCCCAGGGCAGTTTTGACATTTTTCACTTTCATGTTAAAATCTGCCTTTTTTTTGCTTGAAAATTACTTAGAAAACCCAAACATTATATATTTTCTGAAAGCAGAGGCCCTGAAAAAAATGTTTTATGTCGCATAATCTTTGCGTAGAAAAAAATACACTTACACACATTTTAGTACACACAAACACAATATAATACCCAAATTTTGGTAAAATACAAAAGATGATGTTGCACCAAGTATATAGATAACAAACATGTCAAGATTTCAAATTTCGTACGCCTGTGAAATGGTGACAAAATACTGTACTTAAAATTGTCTAAAGGTGAAGAACCATTACAGGCACTAGAATTAATTTTTGTAGTGATACCTCACATATGTGGTGTTTACCCATGTGTGCAGGACCTACATTATTTACATTTTTAAGCTTTTTTCATTCAACTTTATTGCTATCATAAGGTTTTAACACAATTTCATGTGATAGCTTGGGCAGTGACAGATACTCTTTATTTAGAGATCAGGGGTAATACCCTCTTCTGCCCTCCAAGGTAGTCAATAAAACACAGATTGGTTTGATTGGCTGCTTCCCTGGTAAAGAAAGCACCAAAAACAAAAGTGACAAAATCCACATCACTTCCAGTTTCATTCGTCACAGAAGACCTGGATGCTTACAGAGGTCCTAGGCTCCCCAATGGAATGGGAGAGCCCTAAAATGGCTGCGGAAGGGGGAGCTCTTCCAATCTCTGTTAAAGTGGTCAGGTGGCTGGATAGCCACCCTAAGCATTCTTACTGGAAATCAAGTTGTAAAAAAAGATACCAGGATCATGGCTGCAGCTTCAGCTTCTGTTTCCTGCCAGGGCCATAAATATGGCCTCTGGACTGGCAGCAGTTAGCAGACAAGAGAAAATAGACTATTTCTGTAAAATATGGACGGTTGGAAATCCTGCCTAGTGAAAACTCCACTGGGTCTAAAAGTATGTGATCAAAGAAAGAAATGTGCTATTTAAACATCCTATTATCTTGCTGGGTAAACAAAATATATGCAGAGTAATCTTCAGCTATAAGTAAATTGTCCTCTATATCAAATGGTCTCTTTGTCATATCCTAGCAAGACAGAAAAGTGTTAAAAGTATAACAAGTTAAACAATCCAAAAATCAATACTCTAATTTTCAGCATTGATTCCTTAGAAATCTTGGCCGCTGCAGCCTAAGAAGTGATAGAACTTGTGTGGCTTACAATTGTTTAAAATAGTCTTTATTATGTTGCAAACACCATGTTACACTTAATTTATTTGGCCACAGATTAAGAGTCATAGAACTGTGAGTTTTTTTGGCAGTTTAATACTTAAGTTTAAAGGTCAAAAAAGATTAGGCAGAAAAAAATGTTACTGAAAGTCCATTTGGTAAGTGCTAACCCAGTGAATCATGTTGCCATTAAATTAAATGTTCAGTGCCTGAAACATTCATTCTATTTGATGCATCTTAGAATTCTTTTGTTAGCTCTAACTTTAGAACAAGATTGTAGGAGGACCAGTGACATCCTGTAATTGCTTTGATGTGCCATCTTGACAGGTTTTGCTGTGACATTCTATATAGGCAATTTAATCTCATTTCAGTCCCAGCAGTCTCCTTCCTAAAGGAAAAAGGCATTATGTGTCTCTAAGTGACAAAGGAACTGTGCTCTGCTGTCCTGATGCATTTTGATTTACACTTTTTAAAAACCTCATTCTAGTTTTAAGAATGGAAAAAATATATAGTACTCTGTGAGGGGTACAATTTCATTTTTCATCTTCTAAAGAAATTGACTGAAAAAAGAAATGATGTGCAAAGTGATAAACCAAAAATGCCAAAGAAGATATTGGCTTTGATTTGATAAACCATAGTAACACACGCAGAGTGTTATCTCAGATGTTGTTTTACTTATCACAAGGACTGTTATAAAGTTTGGCTAAAAATACCACAATTTCTTTAAAAGTTTTGATACTGAAAGTTTTTTTTTTCTTTTAGGCCTCCTTTACATGGGAAGGAGGGGACAGTAAAACAGGTAGTTGAACCTACCTGCTGACCGCCAAGCTGCCAGGCTTTCTTCTGAACACTGGACATTCAGCTTGTTTAGCAGGAGCCAAACATCATACATAGTAGGGGTTTTCTCCCTCTACTATATATGACAGCTTTCTTCTGCTGTCAAGGTTGCTATAAAATGCAGGTACCGACACCTGCTGCATTCTTACCAACCAGTTAAATCATCCAACCCCATTTATTTACTGGCAAGGAATACCTGGCTTCCCAAAAAAAAGCAGTGTAGGGTTTCCCTTCATAAATAATACCAGGCCCTTTGGGGTTGGTATAAATTTAAAGGGGGACCCCACAAAAAGAAACAAAAAACTTTATCTAAGATAAGGGTCTGGTCTGGTTTGATAAAGGGAATCTCCTTCTGTTTGTTTACAAACAGAAGTAAAGCAGCCAAAGCTGTCAATTTAAACTGCATTTCTTTTTCTGACAATGTCAGTTTTGCGGCAGAAGGTTCTATACATCGTGCAGATGCGTCCCTTCACAGGCAGTTTAAGGGCATCCCACAGGCATGGCATTTAAAGGAATTTTGCATTTTTATTCTTTCACTTTAAACATTAAGCTGCTTGTGGGGGGAGCCAACTCACCCAGTGCACCCGCACCTTTCGCTCTCTTTACTGTGTACAAGTGCCTCCAGGACCCACAATACATACACCTGCTCAGGATGTGACATTTTGAAGGAGACACCACTTTGTAGTGTCCCATTCCACGAGGCCACCCATCTCCCAATGATATAATTGACTCTTCCATACCATGTGGCTAGGTCCCTAGGGTCTCCATCATATGGGTCCATCCCGGTTGCTGGGGCACCAACCTCTCAGGAGGTAGGCCATGAACCGCTGCGCACACTATACATAAGACCTGTCACCCCTGCTGGTACCACTCTCCAGCTGTCTGGCTGTCATCTCATCCTTTCTTGTACTTGGTGCCCCTAGCAACAACATGTCACCACTTCACCCCTTGTGTGCATCACAGCCCTGTTCTTCTATATGCCATTACCACCATGCTCCCCTTTAACCCTTTCGCTGCCAGGTCTGTATGCCATACAGACCTGACAGTGGGGTTTTTATGCACAATCTAGTGGCTACAGTGGATTGTGTATAAAACTGACAGGCAGACTCCTGCCTGTCAGGTGGAAGCAGTCAGATGGCTCTGCTGGCGCCGATTGCTTCCACAGCTCCTGGTGATTGTGCCCCCACTCGCAGGTGAGCTCCCGCCATGTATCCGGACTCCACTTGCCCATCTGCAGGCCCGAGGAGAGCCATGGCAGGTGCTGGCGGGTGGAGATGAGAGGGGAGAGCGGAGAAGCGTCCTCTCCCTTCCTCTTCTTTGTGTGCCCTGGAAGGCAACATCCCACGTCAAGGCAGTCACTTTCCCAGCTAGAATAGCCGGGGAAAGATGTATTGCAAGACGGTTTGCCTTGAAATACATCTAATGGATCACAGAGGAGACATGCAGGGTCTTTTAGATCCTGCATGTCTCAATAAAGAGAACCTGTCACCAAAAAATCATCACATAGGGAACTTTGTGTCCCCTATGTGATGACAAAAAAAAGTTAAGTACAAAAACCTTTTTTTTTGTAAAAAAAATATAGTTACACCCGTGCACATAACATCCCACCCACAAACATTTTGAGGCCCCCCCACCCCCATATATACGCACTTACGAATGTAAACACACCCGTCCAGGCACCTATATATGAAAACGTTGATTGCAATACACATTTTACATATTGCCACACATGCCGGAGTGAGAGCAGTAATTCTAGCACAAGACCTCCGTAACACTAAACTGATGACCTATGGGGGCTTTTAAAGAGTTGTCTTTAAAAAATATAGGAAACTGAAGTTTGACGCAATTTCATAGGCGCACACAAATTTAAGGCTTGGCATGTTGGGTATCTATTTACTCGGCACTACCTCATCTTTTATATTTTACAAAAAATGTGGGTAATCTATTGCGTGCCAATAGACCTTTGCAATAATATCGTGTGACATACCGTAGACCAGCCTTTCTCAACCAGGGTGCCTTGCGGTTTCTTCAGTGGTGCCTTGGCAAAATGTCTAAAAATTGCCCAAAACTTGTATACAAGCCAAGGGGTAGAACAAGCCTACTTTTTAGTTACACAAAGTTGCAAGTTTTCATTGCGCACCATTTAGGAACTTCTAGCCACCGATGTCCTGACAACCAAAAGCATCATCAGTTGATGAGGAGGATGTCAGCTGCCTGCACAGCATCCTAGTTTGATCCTCCCCTGCCCTTCTCCATCAGTGCTGGGGTGTCAGGGCAGGAGCTGAGGAACGGACAGGCAGGCCTAAACAATGTAACGCACTGGCTGACGACAACCACCACCCACAGACCGAAGTCCCTCAGGGCGTGGAGTCTAAGTCCCAGGCTGCCCTTCACCAGGGCCCCTGATGGTGGGGATGGACTTGACGCAGCCAGGAACCAGGTCGCGGCCCCCGAGACACCTCAGCTGCGGTAATGGCCGCCAATGGCGTGTAGCTGGTGGAAAAGACAATAGAGTAGTCAGGCAGGCTGGGTCAACAAGAACGGGACAAAACGGTACAGGACAGCAGACGAGAATCACAGGTCACGAGCCGGGTTCAGCAACAGAGGGTCAGATCAAAGGAGAACGCAAAGAATAGTCGAGTCACAAGCCGAGTCAGATTCCAGGAGAGTCACGAGAGTCAGAACAGAGTAATAGCAACACAAAGACACAAGACACAAGTGCAAAGAGCATGTGCGGAGCACAGGCTTATATGTCATCAGCCACACCCCTCTGGGGGATGGACCTCAGAGACCTGAAGGCATAAAGGATTCCCACCATGCTCAGCAGAAATCCAAGATGGAAGCCAGCACATGGAGTAACATAACCTCTGAGAAAAGGTAGGACCTTGACATGGGGCCACATTAGCTCAGTGATGGAGAAAAACTGAGGGGGAAGAGAAACAATGAAATACTAGTCAGTACCAGTGTGCAAAAGTGTGTTTGCTCTGGAATAATAAATCGCCTAATGTTGGGTGTCCTACATGTGTGGATGTTGCTGCGTTATATAAAACTATTATGATTGTAAAAAGGTTGAGAAACACTGCCGTAGATTGTACACCCCTTGAGGGTTAGGGACTGATGTGAATGTGCAATATATATGTAAAGTGCTGCTTAAATTGACAGTGCTATATGAGTACCTGTAATAAATAAATAAAAAATTGGATCTACCACTATTTTATTCCCTAGGGTGTCTGCGTTCAGAAAATATATAATGTTTGGCAGTTTTGTGTAATCGTCAGGCCTAAAATGATTTTTTAAAGACAAAAAAATGCATAAGCGGCTCTGGCAGTGAAAGGGTTAAGTAACTTCATACCAGGCATAACAAATCTTTAAACATTTTACTTGAATAAAGCAAGATAACAGTTCATCATCAAGTGCAGTCTTTTCCTAACACCCCTAGTTCCTAACTACAGGCTTGTGTACTGCCCCAGCATACCTGCTTAAGAAAGAGTACAAGGCTGACATCTTCTGGGAGCAAGTCCCAGCAATTCTCCAGCATGTGAAATGTTCCAGGACACAGGTTTGTCGCAGCTGGGATCAGGAACAGAAGCACTCTCCCACATCTTGCTGGCTCTGTGTTGTGGGGAATACAGGTCTCAGCAGCCCCAGGCTTGTCGGTAGGCTCCTCAAGCAGGCATCTCCAGTGAGGACAGATGGAAGAGAAGATAGTTGAAACAGGGATGAGCAGAGTCCCTCTGAGCTGGTGGTGTACTGGAGAAACGGGTTACATAGTAGCTGTCAGCCTATCCATCCCACACATGGCTGATATTTTCTGGGCAGAGCTCCCTCCTAATTTTATATGCACAGGCAAGGGAGGAGGGCAGAGGACAGCAAAAGTCCACCAAAAACAGAGATACAATTACCTTCCTCCCTCCCAGCTGGGCAGCAGCTGATAACTAGCATTTCAACCTGTTTACATGGTCCCTGTGATACTGAATTTTTTGCTTTGGTACATGTTCCTCAGTGCAGTGCCCAGCCCCCCCATTCCATTTGTTTGACAATCCCTTGCCTATGAGTCTAAAAAATGGATGGAACCTCTCCCCCCAGGTTCGTTCAACTCATCCCTAGTCCTAGTTGCATAGGAAGAGAGAGAGAGAGCATTGTGGGAGCGTGTGGTCAGGTTAACTTGAATCTTGCTGCCACTGCACTAGGGAAGGGCATTTAAAATAAAATACTGCATTGCCTACCAATACGGGGGGGGGGGGGTTAAAACACTGCCTCTGATTACCAATACAAGGGGACGGGAAGTTAGAAAATACTGCACTGACCACCAATATGGCTGGAAGGTTGAATTTGAAAAACATCACCACTGACCACCAATAGAGGGAAGGGGTTAAATAGCACTACTACTGAGCACCAGTGCAGGAGGGGTGTTAAGAGCACCATTGACCACCCATGTTGAGGAGAGTGATTAATTAGTACTGCACTACACCAAATTTTTTATTGCGACCACTGACACCAATGACTACTCCAATGTGCTCTTATCTGTACAATGCAGTACATTGCAAAAATGCAGCAAGACATTTTCAGGTGTTAAGGTGCATTACAGCCCATTCATTTTGGATGAGCTGCCTATTTCAACATAGTGCATCTCAATGCACAAAAAGACAATGCTATTGTGTAGATCGCCGGAAGTGTCAGGGGCCTCACTTGAGGCCCTCTAAAATTTTCAGTAGACCAAGTTGACCATCTAGAAGAAAAATTACAATTAAACGTAACTAACAAAAAATAGACTATCCACTCAAAAAAGATTAATTAACTTGCATCAGAGACTTTAGTTCGATGAAAGTTGTAGTGACTGATGGATGGAGGCAATTTCCCTTTTTCTGGCTAAAAGCATATGGTGTAGTCGGCTTTCCTTCCTTACACCGTGCACCCCCTATCCTCACTTGCTCTTCCATGCATGAAAGCCCCAATACTATTAAAATAAAGTATAAACTGATGCAAGACAGTTAACCCCTTAACTCCTATATGGAAGCTACTGATGTTCCCAAACTTGCAACAAAAATCATTTAAAGTGGTTGTAAACCTCAGACATGAGTTCTGAGCAAAACATATATTTCTATGGTGTTTACTACCTTTCTCTAAAGCACTAAGTGTCATTTTTATGTAGTTTTCTGACACGTTTTCCTGTCACCAAGCAATAAAGGTGACAGGGGAGGGATCTCTAGCACACAGCCTGTGATTAACAGCCTCAGCTCTGTTCCTGTGTGCTAAGAGAAGGGGGGGCATGTCCCTTCCATCCAATCAGCTATCAGAGCACTTGTACAGTGTGTAACTGCAGCTTTCCGCTCCCTGCTATGTAAGTCTGTGAAAAATCCTTTTCATCTCTGAGTGTTACAAGAAGGTACAGGACAGGTGGCTGCAAATGTTCAACTTATGAAGGAAGATGTGAATCATCTGAGGCCAGTCATTTCACTGGGTAAGGGTAAAGGTTTACAACTACTTTAAAGTTACAACTAAAGGCTCCTGTATGACAATCTAAAAAAGTACCAATTCCAGTTACTATGTGATGTGCAAGCCAGTGAACAAAAAAAAAACTCTTTATCTTCCCTGATTGAGCCATATCATTTTTCATTTATGTTCCACTGCAGATCTCAGTTACAACATGTCAGGAGCAGAAGTAATGCTGTCAATTCAGGAAGGAGAGGATATGAATAGGTGTGGCTAGGTGCTAAATGACAAGTTGCAGGTTTGTGGATCAACATTTTTCAGCCACTGTAGGGCACAGCCTACATGAAAGTGGCAACTCTGTTTTAAATTCAAGAGCAGTGCAGCATCTTTACTACATAGTCACAGGAAGCTGCATTAGATGGAGTTCAATGGTAAGTTCAACTGGTAAGTGGAGAACTAAGGCCACATTCACACAGCCAGTTACTTGCAGCCACCAGATTCCAGTACAACAAACACTTTACTCCTGTGCTAGGAAAGGACTCAGTAGATCCATTAGGAATGTTCTGGAATTTTCTGGCATATGCACTGCTTGCTGCCCTCAACAAACCGGGGTGGTCCGAATACACTGGATACAAATGGAGAAACAGAAAAAGGGCGCACCGACCTAGTGCATTATCATTTAAAATAATTTATTAAAGAAACAAAAATAGGTATCATACTCACAATGGACATAATAACACAGGCATGTCAAACTGAACAAGATGTATGATCCAAACAACATCTGAGTCTATACGATGGAACCCTGGATGACCAACTGACTAACGCGTTTCGAGGACACAACCTTTTCCTCAGAGGATGGAACCCTGGATGACCAACTGGCTAACGCGTTTCGAGGACACAACCTCTTCCTCAGAGGAAGAGGTTGTGTCCTCGAAACACGTTAGCCAGTTGGTCATCCAGGGTTCCATCGTATGGATTCAGATGTTGTTTGGATCATACATCTTGTTCAGTTTGACATGCCTGTGTTATTATGTCCATTGTGAGTATGATACCTATTTTTGTTTCTTTAATAAATTATTTTAAATGATAATGCACTAGGTCGGTGCGCCCTTTTTCTGTTTCTCCATTTGTAACCAGATTCCAGTGGCAGGAATCAGTGGATTCTTCCAACTAAAATGACTATGGCATTCGGCTAGCAGAGGTTTCTCAGCCTATTTAAGTTAATGGAGGGCTAACAGTGGCTGCAGCTGCTTGCATGTAGCTACACAGAAAGGGGATAGCTGTAGTCATGGATGGATGTCCGAGGCTGGACACCATCAGCAAATACAGCAAAGCAGTTATATAGGTATCCCTCTCCTTTCGTAAAATTCTCTAGTAAAATAATAAACACAAACTAGCCATTTCAACTATCAAACAGAAAATTTGTCAAAATCCATAATCATGGCAATGCTGCTGAACAAGCAATCTCCTACTACAATCAAAGATACTGTTCGAGATAGTGAAGAAGTAGCAGGTTTTAAATATTATCTTCTCCACGAAAAACTAAGGCTATACGCACATCTAATGCTGCTGCTACTTGGTGACACAGGTCCCTCGTTAAGAATGGCAATGGCTTTCATTTCCCAATACGGAGAGCATTCGGACTTTCGCATGTATTTGCAAATGTGTGCAAAATAACCCCCCCCCCTTTTTCTTCCCCCTCCGCTTGTCTTAGCTTCCTCTCTTTCTCTGTTGAATGGGTTTAGGTTATTTTAATTATATTGATTATTGCTGTATTAAATTGGTGATTCACTGCAATTATTGTTCAATTTCCAATTTGTATTTTTTAACCACTTCAAGTCTGGACACTTTTACCCCCTTCCTGTCCAGGCCAATTTTCAGCTTTCAGAGCTATCACACTTTGAATAACAGTTGTGTGGTCATGCAACACTGTACCCATATAAATGTTTTAGCATTTTTTGAGACAGATAAAACTTTATTTTGGTGGTATTTATTCACCACTGGGATTTTTTTTTTTTTTGCTATATAAATTAAAAAGTCCAAAAATTTAGAAAATAAGTGTTTTTCTTATAAAATTTTGCAAATAAATAATATTTCATCATAAATCTTGGCCACAATTTATTCAGTTATCTTTTTAGTAAAAAAAAAATAAGCCAAATTAGTTTATAACTAGAGATGAGCGAATTTCTCAAAAATTCGATTCGGCTGATTCGGCGAATTCCAGTGTGAAATTCGATTCGATGCGAATTTCTTCGCTACGAAGATGACTTATAAAAAGGGTTTCTAGGCTTCAGAGAGCCTTTAAATTAGTGCAGAACACTGTACCTTTAATTTAAATGCCCTTGGAGATGAGGAAAGAGAAGGAGAAGGAGAAGGAGAAGGATGAGAAGAAGGAGAAGGATGAGAAGAAGGAGAAGGAGAAGGATGAGAAGAAAAAGAAGGAGAAGGATGAGAAGAAGGAGAAGGAGAAGGATGAGAAGAAGGAGAAGGAGAAGGAGAAGGATGAGAAGAAGGAGAAGGATGAGAAGAAGGAGAAGGATGAGAAGAAGGAGAAGGATGAGAAGAAGGAGAAGGAGAAGGATGAGAAGATGGAGAAGGAGAAGGATGAGAAGAAGGAGAAGGAGAAGGATGAGAAGAAGGAGAAGGAGAAGGATGAGAAGAAGGAGAAGGATGAGGAGAAGGAGAAGGATGAGAAGAAGGAGAAGGATGAGAAGAAGGAGAAGGATGAGAAGAAGGAGAAGGAGAAGGATGAGAAGAAGGAGAAGGATGAGAAGAAGGAGAAGGATGAGAAGAAGGAGAAGGAGAAGGAGAAGGAGAAGCAGAAGGAGAAGGATGAGAAGAAGGAAAAGGAGAAGGATGAGAAGATGGAGAAGGAGAAGGATGAGAAGAAGGAGAAGGAGAAGGATGAGAAGAAGGAGAAGGAGAAGGATGAGGAGAAGGAGAAGGATGAGAAGAAGGAGAAGGAGAAGGATGAGAAGAAGGAGAAGGAGAAGGATGAGAAGAAGGAGAAGGAGAAGGATGAGAAGAAGGAGAAGGAGAAGGATGAGAAGAAGGAGAAGGATGAGAAGAAGGAGAAGGAGAAGGATGAGAAGAAGGAGAAGGAGAAGGATGAGAAGAAGGAGAAGGATGAGAAGAAGGAGAAGGATGAGAAGAAGGATGAGAAGAAGGATGAGAAGAAGAAGGATGAGAAGAAGGACAGTTCTGTGACAGTTTCTGTCTATTTCTGACAGTTCTGGGACATTCACTCCATACAGCTGTTTCAACCGCTGTATGGAGGGAATGTCATGGAACTGTCAGAAATAGACTATTAATGACAGTTCTGGGACTGTCCTTCCATGCAGCGGTTGAAACATTGTATGTATTTGTTTCCATAAATGGATCCATTTATGGAAACAAATAGATACAATGTTTCAACCGCTGTATGGAAGGACAGTCCCAGAACTGTCATTAATAGTCTATTTCTGACAGTTCTATGACATTCCCTCCATACAGCGGTTGAAACAGCTGTATGGAGTGAATGTCCCAGAACTGTCAGAAATAGACTATTTATGACAGTTCTGGGACTGTCCTTCCATACAGCGGTTGAAACATTGTATCTATTTTTTTCCATAAATGACATTCTGCAAATACACTTAGAGGAGCGCTGCAGATACACTTTTTGCCGGCTTGGAATTAATCTTATTTTCATCCTACTTCTTCTTCTTCATCCTCATCCTCATAAGAAGAAAAAGAAGAAGTAGGATGAAAATAAGAATAATTCCAAGCCGGCAAAAAGTGTATCTGCAGCGCTCCTCTAAGTGTATCTGCAGAATGTCATTTATGGAAAAAAATAGATACAATGTTTCAACCGCTGTATGGAGTGAATGTCCCAGAACTGTCATAAATAGTCTATTTCTGACAGTTCTGGGACATTCACTCCATACAGCTGTTTCAACCGCTGTATGGAGGGAATGTCATAGAACTGTCAGAAATAGACTATTAATGACAGTTCTGGGACTGTCCTTCCATACAGCGGTTGAAACATTGTATGTATTTGTTTCCATAAATGGATCCATTTATGGAAACAAATACATACAATGTTTCAACCGCTGTATAGAAGGACAGTCCCAGAACTGTCATTAATAGTCTATTTCTGACAGTTCCATGACATTCCCTCCATACAGCGGTTGAAACAGCTGTATGGAGTGAATGTCCCAGAACTGTCAGAAATAGACTATTTCTGACAGTTCTGGGACAATCACTCCATACAGCTGTTTCAACCGCTGTATGGAGGGAATGTCATGGAACTGTCAGAAATAGACTATTAATGACAGTTCTGGGACTGTCCTTCCATACAGCGGTTGAAACATTGTATGTATTTGTTTCCATAAATGGATCCATTTATGGAAACAAATACATACAATGTTTCAACCGCTGTATGGAAGGACAGTCCCAGAACTGTCAGAAATAGTCTATTTCTGACAGTTCTGGGACATTCACTCCATACAGCTGTTTCAACCGCTGTATGGAGGGAATGTCATAGAACTGTCAGAAATAGACTATTTATGACAGTTCTGGGACTGTCCTTCCATACAGCGGTTGAAACATTGTATGTATTTGTTTCCATAAATGGATCCATTTATGGAAACAAATACATACAATGTTTCAACCGCTGTATGGAAGGACAGTCCCAGAACTGTCATAAATAGTCTATTTCTGACAGTTCTATGACATTCCCTCCATACAGCGGTTGAAACAGCTGTATGGAGTGAATGTCCCAGAACTGTCAGAAATAGACTATTTATGACAGTTCTGGGACATTCACTCCATACAGCGGTTGAAACATTGTATCTATTTTTTTCCATAAATGACATTCTGCAGATACACTTAGAGGAGCGCTGCAGATACACTTTTTGCCGGCTTGGAATTAATCTTATTTTCATCCTACTTCTTCTTCTTCATCCTCATCCTCATAAGAAGAAAAAGAAGAAGTAGGATGAAAATAAGAATAATTCCAAGCCGGCAAAAAGTGTATCTGCAGCGCTCCTCTAAGTGTATTTGCAGAATGTCATTTATGGAAAAAAATAGATACAATGTTTCAACCGCTGTATGGAAGGACAGTCCCAGAACTGTCATAAATAGTCTATTTCCGACAGTTCTGGGACATTCACTCCATACAGCTGTTTCAACCGCTGTATGGAGGGAATGTCATAGAACTGTCAGAAATAGACTATTAATGACAGTTCTGGGACTGTCCTTCCATACAGCGGTTGAAACATTGTATGTATTTGTTTCCATAAATGGTTGAAACATTGTATGTATTTGTTTCCATAAATGGATCCATTTATGGAAACAAATACATACAATGTTTCAACCGCTGTATGGAAGGACAGTCCCAGAACTGTCATTAATAGTCTATTTCTGACAGTTCCATGACATTCCCTCCATACAGCGGTTGAAACAGCTGTATGGAGTGAATGTCCCAGAACTGTCAGAAATAGACTATTAATGACAGTTCTGGGACTGTCCTTCCATGCAGCGGTTGAAACATTGTATGTATTTGTTTCCATAAATGGATCCATTTATGGAAACAAATACATACAATGTTTCAACCGCTGTATGGAAGGACAGTCCCAGAACTGTCATTAATAGTCTATTTCTGACAGTTCTATGACATTCCCTCCATACAGCGGTTGAAACAGCTGTATGGAGTGAATGTCCCAGAACTGTCAGAAATAGACTATTTATGACAGTTCTGGGACTGTCCTTCCATACAGCGGTTGAAACATTGTATGTATTTGTTTCCATAAATGGATCCATTTATGGAAACAAATACATACAATGTTTCAACCGCTGTATGGAAGGACAGTCCCAGAACTGTCATTAATAGTCTATTTCTGACAGTTCTATGACATTCCCTCCATACAGCGGTTGAAACAGCTGTATGGAGTGAATGTCCCAGAACTGTCAGAAATAGACTATTTATGACAGTTCTGGGACTGTCCTTCCATACAGCGGTTGAAACATTGTATCTATTTTTTTCCATAAATGACATTCTGCAAATACACTTAGAGGAGCGCTGCAGATACACTTTTTGCCGGCTTGGAATTAATCTTATTTTCATCCTACTTCTTCTTCTTCATCCTCATCCTCATAAGAAGAAAAAGAAGAAGTAGGATGAAAATAAGAATAATTCCAAGCCGGCAAAAAGTGTATCTGCAGCGCTCCTCTAAGTGTATCTGCAGAATGTCATTTATGGAAAAAAATAGATACAATGTTTCAACCGCTGTATGGAGTGAATGTCCCAGAACTGTCATAAATAGTCTATTTCTGACAGTTCTGGGACATTCACTCCATACAGCTGTTTCAACCGCTGTATGGAGGGAATGTCATAGAACTGTCAGAAATAGACTATTAATGACAGTTCTGGGACTGTCCTTCCATACAGCGGTTGAAACATTGTATCTATTTGTTTCCATAAATGGATCCATTTATGGAAACAAATAGATACAATGTTTCAACCGCTCTATGGAAGGACAGTCCCAGAACTGTCATTAATAGTCTATTTCTGACAGTTCTATGACATTCCCTCCATACAGCGGTTGAAACAGCTGTATGGAGTGAATGTCCCAGAACTGTCAGAAATAGACTATTTCTGACAGTTCTGGGACTGTCCTTCCATACAGCGGTTGAAACATTGTATGTATTTGTTTCCATAAATGGATCCATTTATGGAAACAAATACATACAATGTTTCAACCGCTGTATGGAAGGACAGTCCCAGAACTGTCATTAATAGTCTATTTCTGACAGTTCCATGACATTCCCTCCATACAGCGGTTGAAACAGCTGTATGGAGTGATTGTCCCAGAACTGTCAGAAATAGTCTATTTCTGACAGTTCTGGGACATTCACTCCATACAGCTGTTTCAACCGCTGTATGGAGGGAATGTCATGGAACTGTCAGAAATAGACTATTAATAGTCTATTTCTGACAGTTCTATGACATTCCCTCCATACAGCGGTTGAAACAGCTGTATGGAGTGAATGTCCCAGAACTGTCGGAAATAGACTATTTATGACAGTTCTGGGACTGTCCTTCCATACAGCGGTTGAAACATTGTATCTATTTTTTTCCATAAATGACATTCTGCAAATACACTTAGAGGAGCGCTGCAGATACACTTTTTGCCGGCTTGGAATTAATCTTATTTTCATCCTACTTCTTCTTCTTCATCCTCATCCTCATAAGAAGAAAAAGAAGAAGTAGGATGAAAATAAGAATAATTCCAAGCCGGCAAAAAGTGTATCTGCAGCGCTCCTCTAAGTGTATCTGCAGAATGTCATTTATGGAAAAAAATAGATACAATGTTTCAACCGCTGTATGGAGTGAATGTCCCAGAACTGTCAGAAATAGTCTATTTCTGACAGTTCTGGGACATTCACTCCATACAGCTGTTTCAACCGCTGTATGGAGGGAATGTCATGGAACTGTCAGAAATAGACTATTAATGACAGTTCTGGGACTGTCCTTCCATACAGCGGTTGAAACATTGTATGTATTTGTTTCCATAAATGGATCCATTTATGGAAACAAATACATACAATGTTTCAACCGCTGTATGGAAGGACAGTCCCAGAACTGTCATTAATAGTCTATTTCTGACAGTTCTATGACATTCCCTCCATACAGCGGTTGAAACAGCTGTATGGAGTGAATGTCCCAGAACTGTCGGAAATAGACTATTTATGACAGTTCTGGGACTGTCCTTCCATACAGCGGTTGAAACATTGTATCTATTTTTTTCCATAAATGACATTCTGCAAATACACTTAGAGGAGCGCTGCAGACACACTTTTTGCCGGCTTGGAATTAATCTTATTTTCATCCTACTTCTTCTTCTTCATCCTCATCCTCATAAGAAGAAAAAGAAGAAGTAGGATGAAAATAAGAATAATTCCAAGCCGGCAAAAAGTGTATCTGCAGCGCTCCTCTAAGTGTATCTGCAGAATGTCATTTATGGAAAAAAATAGATACAATGTTTCAACCGCTGTATGGAGTGAATGTCCCAGAACTGTCATAAATAGTCTATTTCTGACAGTTCTGGGACATTCACTCCATACAGCTGTTTCAACCGCTGTATGGAGGGAATGTCATAGAACTGTCAGAAATAGACTATTTATGACAGTTCTGGGACTGTCCTTCCATACAGCGGTTGAAACATTGTATGTATTTGTTTCCATAAATGGATCCATTTATGGAAACAAATACATACAATGTTTCAACCGCTGTATGGAAGGACAGTCCCAGAACTGTCATTAATAGTCTATTTCTGACAGTTCCATGACATTCCCTCCATACAGCGGTTTCCGGCAAAAAGTGTATGTGCAGAGTTCCTCTATTCTGCAGATACACTTAGAGGAGCTCTGCACATACACTTTTTGCCGGCTTGGAATTAATTTTATTTTCATCCTACTTCTTCTTCTTCTTCTTCTTCTTCATCCTCATCCTCATCCTCTTCTTCTTCTTCTGAGGATGAGGATGAGGATGAAGAAGAAGAAGAAGAAGAAGAAGTAGGATGAAAATAAAATTAATTCCAAGCCGGCAAAAAGTGTATGTGCAGAGCTCCTCTAAGTGTATCTGCAGAATAGAGGAACTCTGCACATACACTTTTTGCCGGCTTGCAATTATTCTTATTTTCATCCTACTTCTTCTTCTTCTTCTTCATCCTCTTCTTCTTCTTCTGAGGATGAGGATAAAGAAGAAGAAGAAGAAGAAGAAGTAGGATGAAAATAAGATTAATTCCAAACAGGCAAAAAGTGTATGTGCAGAGCTCCTCTAAGTGTATCTGCAGAATAGAGGAACTCTGCACATACACTTTTTGCCGGCTTGGAATTATTCTTATTTTCATCCTACTGCTTCTTCTTCTTCTTCATCCTCATCCTCAGAAGAAGAGGATGAGGATGAGGATGAAGAAGAAGAAGAAGAAGAAGAAGAAGAAGTAGGATGAAAAGAAGAATAATTCCAAGCCGGCAAAAAGTGTATGTGCAGAGTTCCTCTATTTCTGACAATTCTCTCACAGCTTCTTCACATGTACAGCGGTTGAAACATCTGTATCCTAAATGGAAACTAATAGATACAAATTGTATCTATTAGTTTCCATTTAGGATACAGATGTTTCAACCGCTGTACATGTGAAGAAGCTGTGAGAGAACTGTCAGAAATAGAGGAACTCTGCACATACACTTTTTGCCGGCTTGGAATTATTCTTCTTTTCATCCTACTTCTTCTTCTTCTTCTTCATCCTCATCCTCATCCTCTTCTTCTGAGGATGAAGATGAAGAAGAAGAAGAAGTAGGATGAAAAGAAGAATAATTCCAAGCCGGCAAAAAGTGTATGTGCAGAGTTCCTCTATTTCTGACAGTTCTCTCACAGCTTCTTCACATGAACAGTGGTTGAAACATCTGTATCCTAAATGTAAACTAATAGATACAATGTTTCAACCGCTAAACATGTGTTCCTTCTGTCAGAGAACTGTCAGAAATAGCGGAGCTCACTGCAGGGACACTTTTGCCGGCTGATCGGGAAATGTTCGATTCGCGCACCCGAAGTAGGCAAAATTTCGGTTTCGCCGCGAATCGAATATTTCCTGAAATTCGACTCGAATTCCGGTTCGCCTGGTTCGATTCGCTCATCTCTATTTATAACCAAAAATTAAAATTTTAAAAAACTTTTTTTACATTTTTATTTTTTTTTATATTATTATTTATGTTTTTTTTTTGCATACTGTCACCCTAGCAGTACAGTGTCACCATGGTGACACTGTACTACTTGTGGGGGGGTGATGAAGATTTTTTTTTTTTACACTGATTGCTTTTACACCCATAAAGGCTGTAAAAGCAATCATTTCTCATTCTCTCTGGCTGCATTCTTGCAGCCATTAAGAAATACTGTGTGAGCTGTGATTGGTCACAGCTTGTCACATGGTACAAGGCTGTTGTGAATAGCCTTGTACCATGTGATCTCTGTGATAATTCGCAGATTTCACACATAGTAAGCAATGATGTCAGAAGTGATATCTTGCTTACTACTCTGCATGTGATCACTGATTGGTCAATCAGTGATCACATGATCGGGTCCTCGCACACGACGATCAGTGTTCCTCTGTGTCCGGAGGACAGAGCGGGAACTGGACTGCGGTGCTGCACACTCCCAGGGAGTGCGCACAGTCCAAAATGGCGGGCGCCATTTATGAACAGCAACCCGCCCCTGGACTGCCACCGTCCAGCCGTTTATATACAGCGGCCGGACGGCAAGTGGTTAACATTAATTTTAGTGACTACTTTATCTATATCTGAGATCTAAGGTCCTGATGAAGTGGATCTCCCGTGAAAAGCGTGGACCTATGCTAAGTGATCTCTGAGGACTCTTTAGTTCTCCTACTACTTTTATGAAAAAACAAGTGATAGTGTTGGTGTCTGATTCTATATACTTCTTATTTTACTAATACAGTTGCATGTTTTCAAATGTACAAATAAAGATATGTTAATCTTTTAAACATTTTGAATTATCGCATGTACAACCATTGGAGGTATATCCAAAGTCCCATTACCTGTATATGGTCTTTATAGCGTTACAGCTCTTGAGAGCACATGGATACTTTAAAATGTATACCATAAAGGAGGAATGACAGATAAGGTAGTAAGAGGCGGCTCTGTGATTATCTGGATGTTGGTGTCAAAGCATAAGTCCCTGCCCTCTCTAGAAAATTAACCCTCCTGCTGAGGCTATACCCTCTGCCATATTGTGCCCCACTCTGTTCCAGAGGCTTCCACCTGACATTCCTGACCATTGACCTTTATATTCCCAAGGAAGGAATGTCCACACATAAATCGGGTTGCTGCACTCTATTGGCGGTACTTGGAAAACGTCACTAAACAGTCACATCACATTGACATAAATTTCAGAGTGCATTGTCAATCACATTTAGTGGATGGTCCACAGCAGTCACATGTGAAAGCATATGCAGCACAATAAGCAGTCATCTTCCCTTTAACAGTCTCTCCCTCCACTTGGGGTCATTAGTACTCACTAAGGTAGGATCTCTGCAGTCACCTCCTCCATGTGTACACTTCTCCCAGGACCCTCCAGGGAAAAAGCCTCACTTAGGAAACTCTTGGCCAGGCCTGAAAGGTTTTTCGCAACCTCTCCCTATCACCCACCTTCACCAGGTCTACTTCTCCCCAGCCTCCATCCCTGTCCAGTGCCTCCCTGTGTTGGTTACATCTGTACAGGTGTGGGGTGTTTGTCTCCCATGCCCCAACTGCACTAGGGCTCCTCTCCACCTGGCTTATAACTAGGCACTGACTCACCCATGGCATCACTACAAGAGGGCTTTAACAAAAAGGGGTCTAGCACCTGTTTCTACTGTTTTCTGTATTAAGATGCTATTCTGGAACTGAGCCATCTAATGGTAAACTAGCTAACTGCAGATGTTTGAAAGAGAAGGAGCTGTTTGAAAGAGAATTCTAGCTGTGCCCAGGGACGGACTGACAACTCATGGGGCCCCCGGGCAATAGGGGATCATGGGGCCCCTGTGTCCTTGCCCAAACTCAAAAAAGCCTATGAAAAGGGTACCAGGGGCATCTCACGGGGCCCCCTACTGACCCCGGGCCCTCGGGCAGTGCCTGAGTTTCCAAATGGTCAGCCCGCCCCTGGCTGTGCCCCAGTGTGAATTAAAGGGAAGCTTTTCATCAGAAGGCCTGCAAACCTGGAAATGATCTATACAACAATGCCAACTGAAATTCCATAATATGAAGAAAGGTTTTTCATAATATACTATATGTCATCTTTGTACTTTGTACTCACCAACCAATCCCTAAACACAGGAAACTTGCTGTGGTTTACTGATGTGAGCATATGTGGTGAGTGAAAATTATTATAAATTCAAATTTGATGATTCTTTTCTATTGGATTGAAAAAAAAAATCTGTATGTAGCTATTTTATTAATTTAAAATATTATGGAAAGCAAGGATGGAATCTACAGTGCCACATATTATTTTGCAGCTTTACATTCCTTGAATGTGCTAGTTCCATTAGTTTTCACTTTTTAGGCTTTCCCCCTCCGGAGGCTCCTTAAAAGTTAGTCCGGCCAGCCACCACCCCACCCGGAGAGAGTTATGAGACTTCACCCACCAGTGGGTGGAGTTTAGAGTGGAGTGGGCGGGTGCAGTCTCATGAATCTCTCCAAGTGGGGTGGTGGCAGGCCAGACTGACTTTTCTGGAGCCTCCAGAGGGAGAGAGAGTGGCAGCCTGACCAGGGCAGATGGTGTACATCGTTTTTGGTATTGTTTATCTATGGTGGAGAGGGACCCTCTGAGCCATACCTGTATACTGTGAGAGGCCAGTGTTTGGTGTTCTGGAGTCTTCCCTGTATGCTGTTAGCCCTGTATGCTGTAAGAAGCTATTGGAGTTCCTTGCCTACCTCCACCGCGAAGGAGTTGGATATGATTTTATGCGCAATATATATGCACTTCTATATATAAAGAAAATGCAGCGCTGTGTGAGCAGATATAAATAATAAATGAAACCAAAGCAAATGAATAAATGAATAAATAAATCAATAAATAAATAAATCACAGTTCAGTAATGGTGCTCGCTGATTCCCAGTGCAAAAGTTAGAAATGCGCACTAACCAGAAACGTATTAATAATATGCATGTGTATATGATATCATGGAGATTCCCCTCTCTTTTCTGGTCTGGTAATGGGCAGGAGCTGGAGATAGTAGAGATGAAACGCCCTCGTGTGGCGAAGTGGAGGTCCAGCAGGTCACAGAAATCCTTACAGAAGTGTGTGAAGTGGAAAATTCTTCCTCTCAAAGGCTGGTGCAGGGATCAATCTGGGTCTGCAGAAGCTGAAAAGGCTCATCGCAGAAGACAGAGGAAAGAACCCATAGTGTAGTAGGCTGATGAAAATGATTTTATTCAAGAAAAACAGGAGTGTTCAGAAAAAACTCACAATGGTGCCAGGTTTAATCAAATGACTGACCCTTTAAGATTAAAGATGGCCGCCGGGCCTCCACATGGCACCGGCGGCGTGGTGTCAATGGCGTCCTGGGCTCTACCTGACGCATTTCGTGCGCACACACTTCTTCAGAGGTAGAGCTGAGGTGAGTGCATTCATACAGCAATCCCTTAGCAGGGAGTCACCTGCATGGATATTTCAAAGGGTAACTTGTTTATCGAATAAATCGTAAAATAATGCAGTTTAGGAAATATCTAGACAACTTTTACTTCATCTGTCCAAGCTCAAAAGGCATTACCTGTCACCTAGAAGATCAAAGGGGCTACTAAAAGTAGCCAATCAGAGTGCTTGCCATTGTACTGAATGGGAAAATGTGTATATTAAGGAAGCTTCTTTTTGGTTAAGTGTGACAGAAGAAAGTGAGCCCTCTGAGTTAGATGGTTGCACGAATATTCTAAATACCCTGTCACCTTATCTGTACCTCTGCTTTAAGAGGAGTTTCTTCTTGTCATTGATATGGAAGCACAGGTATAGATAACTTGCATTATTGCATGCATGGAAGCTACCTAGGTGCATATTATAGATTAGATTTATGCTGGACGGTGTAGTATCTCCATGCTTGATATGAAGTATCTTAAATGGGACTCTGAGAGCTGTTGTTGATTGTAATATTTACAATATTCATGCTGGATGTCTGTACCTCTGTTTTATGGATCGTCGTTGAGCCCAATAAATCTTTCTGGCAAAAGAATAAGGCAACAGATTGGTGCCATCAAAGTGACCAGAAGAGCATTTTCGGTGATTAACGGTGATGACAACAGTCTTGTAAGGTAGACCCAGAAGCTGTGCTGTGACTCCGAAGTCTGGTTGTGACTTAAGAGTCTGATTCACAAATTGTTGGTGGTGACAACAGTCCTGTGAGGTGGATCCAGAAGCTGTGCTTTGACTCAAAGGTTTGGTGGTGACTTAAGGGGTCTGATTCACAAACTGAACCCCAGAATTATTATTTGGAGGCTGGAAAACTGAAAAAAAGACCGTGCTGTGTACCAGAAGAAGAATCCAATGATCCTATGAGGTGACAGAAGACTGTGAGAACCCAAGAAGGACTTGGAGAAGATCATAAGTCTAGGAGCCCAAGCAGTTGGTGAGTGTACATTGTTCTTATTAACAGATGGGTGTTTTGTTTTTTAATTGTTATATGGATAGTTGCTACTTTTGTTGAGAGTATAAGTTTTTTTTGTATTGCTTGTTAAAGTGTATTGTGCAACAAGCAGCAGTGTTTGGTGGCATTACTCTTGCTTTGGTGACCTTGTGCTGAGTATACTTGTGTATCTCAATAATGGAGGGAATTTTGAAAAAGTTGACACTGAGGCTATTGTTCAAGCTATAAAAGGATCTGGTGATCCATAGTTGCAGGCACAAAAATGGGTGGATGAAAATATTTGTTGCAAAACGTTAAATACACATAAGGTTAAGTATGTACTCATTTATACTGCTGGCTGGATAGCAGGGCAATACAAACCTGTTTTTCAGCAGAAGCAAAATTTGGACGATGAGGTGGAGTTTTTAAAAGCTGAAGTTGAAAATGTGAAATTTCTTGCCTAGCAGGCTGCTGTATTTAACGCAGACAGTAAGCATATTACTAATGAAAATACAAAATAACGCAATGAGATTACATTTGTTAAAGAATGTTTGGAGAATGCCCAGTGTGCTATAGGGGAGATATGCTCCGTACGTGCAAAGGTTGACCATTATCAATGTTTAGCAGAGATAATGTTTCTAAAGAAGCAGAGTGTTGTTGCTGCAAGTAAGGTCTATGATGTTTAGACAATGGTTTTGTAGCAGCTGTTGAGACTGATGTCAAAGTGGCAATATAGGTTTAATAAGTTTAACATACTGCATGCTCTTTGCTCTTAATGAGAATAGAGAGAAATTGTTGAAAGCAGCATTCCATCTGGTTTTTGTTTTTAAAGTAAGAAGACTTGGTTTTATCTTCAAACACAATGTTTAACGACTTGGCTAATAAACCTTTGGTTGAGAATTCCAGAATGCCATGAAAAGCTATGTTGTGTTGATAACAACATAAATTAATTATAAAGACTTTAAACTAATGGACTTATCAAGCAATGGACTTTCTACCATCATTTATTTTCCTTATTTTCATTATCTTTTATCTCTTGATCTTTGTCTTAAAACCAGAGAGACATATAAACCTGATAATCATTTTAAAACCTGTATATCCTGTACCATGTGTATACATGTAACTCCTGAGGAGAGATGCTACAAAATGGCTTTGCATAACATAAATTATTGGGTGTCTGAGGATTTGCACACTGATGCTCAAACTGGGTAGAATAAGTTGAGAATATAATACTTTGGGAGGCTTTCTTTAAAATTATAAGAGGGGTGAGTGAAAGTTATCACTCCACTCAGAATTTTAATTTTATTGAATAAAGGGGATATTTTAGAGGCTGGTGAAGAGAGATGTAACCAGTTTAAATTTCATATTTTATATGAGCCATTATGAAGCATTCAATACCTCAAATCACAATGCAACCCTTCTAGTTGATAATATATGTTCACTATTTATGAATCGGTTTTGAGTAAAAACAGATTCAGGTGGGGGAATATGTAGGGATATTGTAATTATATATATATACCTGTGCCTTATGTGGTGTATTCTCGCGTTATTGACCAAGCAAGAATATGTGACTGAGCTAGATGTATTTTACACAACAAAAGCAGCCAAGAAATCTTTGCTATGTTAAGTTTATGCAAAATAACATGGGCACTCAGGGGCCGACTTGTTACAATTCAAAGTAGGTAATTTGCAAACTTGCAAGGGTGATAAAATGCAGATAGCTCAGTCAGACTTGAAAGGAGTTGGGCAACATCTACTAAAAAGGATATTAAGTATGGTAAAGAGCATTCTTCAAAGGGTACATTGTTTATCTAATTAATAGTAAAAGAATGCAGTTTAGGAAATATCTAGACAATTTTTACATCATCTGTCCAAGCCCAAAAGGCATTACCTGTCACCCAGAAGATCAAAGGGGCTACTAAAAGTGGCCAATCGGAGTGCTAGCCATTGTACTGAATGGGAAAAAATGTGTATATTAAGTTAGCTTCTTTTTGGTTAAGTGTGACAGGAGAAAGGGGTTCTCTGAAAGTTTCCAATGATTGCATGAATATTCTAAGTATCATGTCATCTGCCTTGTCTGTACCTCTGCTTTATGAATTGTTTCTGGGCCGAATAAAAGCATCCCTCTGGAAAAGAATTATAATAATGTACTTTTCTGGCAGGAACTAGTCCAACAGGGTTGAATAGACACTGAGAAGGACAATATCCAGAATAAAACTTTGCAACCACAGCCAAACAATAAAATCAATTGAGAAAATGAACTGGCTCTCAAAGTCACCTAATTCTGTTAGTTAGGTACTTTCTTACAGCCCAGTGAAACTCAGCGCACACCTCTTTCTTCTTACTCAACTAAAATGAACACTTCATATTCAGAGATGGCAGACAACAGATATAACATCATGGATTTTTACTGCTGTAGTGTATATCTTCATTCTTCTCTAACAAACACTGGTGTGTGACAGAAACACAGTTCCACAGTAATACAGACTTAGTACCCATGATAAAAAGCTAAACTGATGTTCATGTAACTAGATTATGACAGTCCTCTGGCTTTGTGGGAGAAGATCTGGCAACATTTTTGGAAGAATTGCCATTCTAATTTCATCTTTCAAAGAAGCTAACAACATTTTTCAATACAGCACCCAACAGAATACAAAAATGTATAGCTGTTTTCAATTTCACGATAGTGAAAAAAATCTCTGAACCGTTCAGAAGAGGGATTCCCATAGATGTCTTCTAAAAGCTTCGTGGATTCACAGGTTGGTTACTAGAATGCCACATGGGATAAACCAGAAATGGGACATTAGCTTTTTTTTGAATAGTAGAATTTTTAAAAGTATAGGAATTCAACATTCTGGGCTATGAAATAAGTCACTGCCATTTTCCTCTTGCTTGCTCATTGAATTATCTTTCTTTTAAATTGTCCTCTTGTAATGTGCATTGTTGTCTTTTTATTCACCTTTTTTAGCTAATTGTTTTTCATAATCACATTTGTCTGATCCCACACTAAAGAGGTGGAGTTTTGAAATAGAGGTAGTGTTATACTGTTTAGCTATGATTAAGGCATCTTGTGGCTGAAACGCATTAGCAGTTTTGCACTATATGATTGTATTACACTGTCTTCAATAAAATGAGTTGTACAGCCCCACGGAGGAGTGCCAGCTTTCATCTTATATTCATTATACATGGCTACAGGAGCTTAAGCTGCAGCACCAAACCTCCTCACAGCTCCTATGGACCACATTGGTTGAGTGCAGTGAGCTGATTTTGTATAGCAGGTTTTACCTCTACAAATTAGTATGTTTATGTGAAATTATACATTTTTCTTTCGATGAAATGTAATTGAAATTAGTCTCAGTTTCACAATACAGACTACTGAGGTGGAAATCGCTTTGAAAAGTTTCACAAAGTCAGTGCGGATATGGTGATCACATGATGTAAACACAGAAATACTTTTATTTAAGAATTACAAAACATTAAAGTAATACTAAACTATAATTTTTTACATTTTAAAATGTTTAAATGCTGTTACTTTGTCCATTTGTATAAAAATCCATCTCTGTTCCCCAATATCTAAGGTCATAGTCACATCCAATGTGGGGCCTTTTAGGCAATGTCCAGGAAAGGAGCTGTTTTAACCCTTTAGGGGTCATCTAAAGCCCATTTCACCTTTGAAAACAACCAAAACCCCTTTAATTTGTCCTGCCCGATAGACTCAGAAGCATTTTAAAGAAATTACTAAATTTTGCTGCAATATCCTAACCCAAAGCAAAACCTCTATATGCCTTTCATCTTTCTTACCTCTTACTGTTTTTCACTGGGCAAAACTATTTTGAATCTAGTGTGCAATATATAAAGTATATATTGTAACAACAGTGTTACCTTTCCCTGCATCATAAAGTTTATTGGTGATTTGAAATAGCTACTGTTGCAGACATTTGTCAAAGAAATTCTATAATGCATGCTGGTTAATTGCTGACATGGAAGTTACTCAGACAGTGTGGTCTTTACCAATAATGTGGTTACTTACTGTATAGGGTTGTAAATGCACTCATTAAAAATTGTAAACACAATAGGGTTGATTTACTAAAACAACTAAAACTAAAGCAGAGTACAAAATCTGGTGCAGTTGTGCATGGTAGGCAATCAGCTTCTAGCTTCAGCTTGTTCAATTAAGCTTTGACAAAAAAATGGAAGCTTATTGGTTTCTGTGTAGAGCTGCACTAGATTTTGCACTGTTAAGTTTTAGTAAAGGCTCTTTTGGATCACAAATGGATGTAAACGGATGAAAAATGGACATAAACGGATGAAAAATAGATGTAAACATATATGTAAATGAAGGTCTTGATCCGTTTAGCTCCGATTTTGAAAAAAGGAAAAAAGTGACTGAACTGATAAAAAAAAACAGAACGCCCATGTGAAAGAACCCTAAATCAACCCCTATGTGTATATTTACCATCATAATCATTAGGAAATCAAAATTCTAAAATCAACTCACTCATTTAATCCACCAAAGAAAAATACAATTCTTGAGCAACCTTGCAACAGGTACCGACCTAGACACTAACTAAGTACACTAACATAAAACAGCAACAAAATAGATTAGTTCACTCAACACTAAGAAGAAGAAGGGGGTAGACATTAGAGAGCAGCTTATAAACATGTACTTCTCTTTACATACTAAATACACATGTACATATATGTATGTCATAATAATTTCTCATTGTGTGTATCCTTGGTTAGTAGACAACCGCATTGTTTTTTTCCCCCTTCGAAAGTTAAATGTGCCTTAAAACATTAATAGATCCCTGAAAAGGTAAATGCCACAATCAATAGATAAAACTTTCAAAACCACTACAAAGCAGCACTGGAGTAATTAAAGCTCCTTTTGTCTAATGGGCAAATGTAAAGCTGAAGTTTATATGCACACCCGAGCAGAAGGAATCAATTCAGTCTGATTGGTTTTCACAGACATCTGTGGTGACTACTTCATTATCTCTTGCAACAGATTGGTTGAGTTACACATCAGATGTCATCCTTCAGAGTTCCAGAATCGTTTTCAGTGCCTAAGCATTGGCTTTGGTTGTGGTAATCAGAAAAGAAGTAAGACAATACTAACAAGGGTGCCTTCATATTATATTTGTATCTGAAATGAAAAAAGACTGAACAACATGTCCTTTGAATATGCTAATGTCATTACATTTTCAGTAGGCTGCACTTAAATTAAATGTATGTACCATAAATATAGTTTGTGCGCACAGTTCTGTACGTATGTCTGAGAGCTGTGAGCAGTTCCAGACTGGAAACTCTAGAATTTGGCAGAAGCGGTGGTGTGCTTGAATTTAGCAAACTACTCAGTCTTTTCTGACAATTTTGAATACAATGGGAAAGGTCCACAGTTCACAGTTCATTATTAGAGATGATCCTCCTGAACTCAGTTCAAAATGGGTCCAAGGTAGGGTTGCCACCTCATCCCTTTAAAACTGAACACACATTAATTACACAGGTTCTCTGGCTGCTTAAGGTGGTAATTAGACTCACTTAGTGCCTTATCTGAATTAAATTAGCCTCAGAACCTGCGCAATTAATATTTGTTTGGGTTTAAAGGGATGAGGTGGCAATCCTAGTCCAAGGAACATTACTAAAGATCAGGTGCTGAATCTGAAACCCATTGACATCAGTGAGAGTTGATTGATAAAAAACAGTACTGTCCACTTTCTAGTCTAGTAGATGAGGGATTGTCAAACAAATGACTTGAGGCATTGGGCACTGCCCTGGCAACATGTACCAAAGCAAAAAAAGAAAGTTTTAAAAGCTCGGTTTGAAAGGGAGCAGTGATTTTGATAATGATTAAGGGAGAACATTAAAATTGCAAAGGGGGGCGTGGCCTGGATGGTTGCAGGAATGGCTGCTTTCTAACTTAGCTCTTCTCCCAGCCTGCAGTTTCAAAGGCATTGCTCACCAAATATGGCCAAACCAAAGAGTCTGACGGACCCTTGAACTTCCCGTGAGAGCTCTTGAATCTACTGCTGCCATAAGCATCCAATCTTTTTTTGACCCGGCCGTGGCTCAAGCACTGGGGGACATGCAGCTGCGGCCAGGCACCATCTGGACTGTCTTTTCCACTCCTCCAGCGGCCTCTCCTGCTGTCTTCCTGGCCCCCTCCTCTCCACCTCAGGACAGCTCTTACAGAGCCAAGCCCATGTCTCATCTAGTTCCTTCATAACAGTTCAGCTCTCCTTGGCTGGTGGCTTTACAAGGAGTAGGGGACCCTGCGACTGTGAGTCACTATATAAATAAAAACCCCATGCACTATTCAAAAATATATTAAAAAGAGAAAGCATCTCAGTACAAAATGTGCACTCATCACACTATAACAGAAGAAAATATTACAAACAATGAAGCACTATCAGTGCAAAGACCCCAAATCAATAAATTATAAACACTATCTATATAAATGTATAGATATATACACTATATTGCCAAAAGTATTGGGAAACTCCTCCAAATCATTGGATTCAGGTATTCCAATCACCTCTATGGCCACGTGTATAAAATCAAGCACCTAGGCATGCAGACTGCTTCTACAAACATTTGTGAAAGAATGGGTCACTCTCAGATGCTCAGTGAATTCAAGTGTGGTACTGTGATAGGTTACCACCTGTGCAATAAGTCCACCCATGAAATTTCCTTGCTACTAAATATTCCTCGGTCAACTGTTAGTGGACTATAACAAAGTGGAAGCAACTGGGAATAATAGCAACTCAGCCACAAAGTGCTAGGACACGTAAAATGACAGAGCGGGGTCAGCGCATGTTGAAGCGCACAGCACACAGAAGTCGCCAACTGTCTGTAGAGTCAATAGCTAAAGACCTCCAAACTTCATGTGGCCTTCAGATTAGCACAACAACAGTGCATAGAGAGCTTCATGGCATGGGTTTCCATGGTCGAGCAGCTGCATCCAAGCCTTATATCACCAAGTGCAATGCAAAGCATCGGATGCAGTACTGTAAAGCACGCCACCACTGGACTAGAGGAGTGGAGTTGTGTTCTCTAGAGTGAAGAACTATGATTCTCTGTCTGGCAATCTGATGGACAAGTCTGGGTTTGGCAGTTGCCAGGACATTGTTCTTGACTGACCGTATTGTGCCAAGTGTAAAGTTTGGTGGAGGGGGGATTACGGTGTGGGGTTGTTTTTCAGGGGCTGGGCTTGACCCCTTAGTTCCAGTGAAAGGGACTCTTAAGGCGTCAGTATGCCAAGACATTTTGGACAATTTTGTGCTCCCAACTTTGTGGGAACAGTTTGGGGATGGCCCTTTCCTGTTCCAACATAACTGTGCACCAGTGCACAAAACAAGATCCGTAAAGACATGGATGAGCGAGTTTGGGGTGGAGGAACTTGATTGGCCTGCACAGAGTCCTAAACTCAACCCGATAGAACACCTTTGGGATGAATTAGAATGGAGACTGTGAGCCAGGCCTTCTCGTCCGACATCAGTACCTGACCTCACAAATGTGCTTCTGGAAGAAAGGTCAAACATTCCCATAGACACACTCCTAAACTAAGCCTGGGATGCCATTAAAGTTCATGTGCGTGTAAAGGCAGGCATCCCAATACATTTGGAAATATAACGTATATATAAATTTGTTAAGATTTTATAAATCAGTGAGTGGCTCAAACCTCAATATAAAAAATGTGCACTGAATCCTGTAAATGATTAAATAAATAATAACATAATCAATCCATAAGTCACAGTGATATTAAATATACTCTGGAGCTTCCTTACACTGTCCAATGATCGACTTATTTGCAATAGGAGACTGCACAAAAATGGAATGTTGTATGGGACTCACTTTATTTACAGATTTTTTTTTTATGGAATTTTTTTCTATCACTGTTGCACTTTATATTGACTTTGGAATGAATATATTTAATATCACTGTGACATATGGATTGATTATGTTATTATTTACATGATTCAGTGCACATTGCACATTTTTTGTTTTGAGGTTTGATGCACTCACATTACTTGTAGAGTTCATGATTTTGCCTTGAAAGAGGAGATTATGCCAGAAATATGTGCTCCATTGCAGTCATTCATCTTTTTCTGGATCTTTCTTGAATCACTCTTCAATGAAGACAATCTTTATAGCCTTTGATGTCTATGCTACATGATCATTCTGTTTCATATAAATGGGGATTCCATTTAGTTTGATGGCAACTCATGATGGGAAGTCCACAGTACTGCATTTCCTAGAGGACTTGCCATGAATCTGTTTAGATGTGAAACTGACCTGTCCAGAGATCTAGGTTTGGGACCCTCTACCTGTCTTCTAACAGGACACTTTCTCTTGGCAACTAGTGAACTGTTGATGGAGATGGGTTTCGACCAAACAACAATCAACCTAAGGACTTTAAACACTGTTTCTGATTTGTGCAATCTTATGTTTCTTTCCTTCCATTTATTGCATAATCTGTCTTAGCTTTTTTTTTTCTTGCGGCTGCATAGTTAGCAATACAGATGGTTTTACATCCTTATCTTGTAGGGTTATGGGATCTCACCCTACCCCCTTTTGCTCAGAACACAGTAACAGCTGTATATTTCCTATGCATTTACAATGGCTTGGTTTCTCTCGTTGAATGTTAAAGGGCTTAATTCCTTTGTTAAGGGGAAACTTAGTCTCCAGGAACTTAAGCGCCATAGAGCAGATGTGGTGTTCCTCCAAAAAACGCACCTAGGTTCCACAGGTATTTTCAGTTTTGCCTTTGAACATTTTCCCCTAGTTTATGGTGCACCAACCTCTAACAGAAAGTCAGTAGGTATGCCATATTATTCCATAGCAATGTCAAATTTGCCCTTTCTCATTCTATCATTGAACCAGTAGGCTGGTATATTACTTTGCTTGATAACTTTGTGCAATTTATATGCACCTAATGTGGCTCAAGTTGCGTTCATACAGCAGGTTCTTCCATAGCTGTCCTTATACCCCCCCCCCTCTGATAGTTCTTGGTGGTGATTGTAATTTTCCTCTTAATCCTCCGTTAGAACGGTGGCTCTTCTTTTAAGTCTTGACTCTCTTAATGCTTCTATCAAACATTACCACTGGCATCTTAATGACTTTTGGTGCTGTTTTGGTGTGTTTGCTGCACTAGGGGTGCCTTTATCAAGTAATGAAAACAGCTTGTTTTTGAAACGCACGGCAAAGCATGCATTTTCCGTGCAGTTTGCCATGCGCTCAGAAACGCACAGGTGTGAATGAAGCCTCATTGTTCTTGTGTAAACAAACCAATTTCACTTTCAGGACCCATTCACACCTAGAGCAGTGGGAGTGCATGTTTTTTGACCAATTTTTCCAGTAACACATATAGGGCGGCCTGTTGATTTCAATATTAACCTTAACATATGTAGTGCAGCGCTCGGAATGATGTATATGGGCCCACCTATTATAGTAAATACGGAGTGGTACAGAGATGCCCAAAATCACCGGTATTATTGACAATACAGTGTATAGATGAAGTCCTAAACAACAGTGTAGTGGTTAAATTATACCAGACATTCAAAAGTTTCGTAATACACAGTGCAGGTAATAGTCCAAACAATATTTGATGGTGATAAAATCACAAGTGGATTGAATAGAGGTGACTTGATTAAATTCCAGTGACAACTGTGATCTGGTGTCGTGCAGGAATAATAAGTAAATTGCACACCTGGGATGGTCACCTGCCTGGTCAGTGTTCATGTTTTATGCTGCATTCTACCATTATTGCATCCATTGTGCACAAGGATGATTTTGTACTCCAGTACCTAAAAAGTGTGTTTTTATTTTAAATTTTTAATAAATTAATTTCCACTTTGGATCAAATTACTACACCATGGGTACTTTTTTCTGCTCTATGTTGAGCATTTAACCCCCCAGGACCACCAGATGACCATCCCAGGGCCCAGAGGAGAGCTGTACCCAGCAGATCCTGTCTGTAGCCAGGACTTTAAAGGGGACCTCTAGGAGTTTACCATCCACTGAGGAGTTGTTTATTCCAGGCTACATTCCATCCATGATTGAGGGGACCTCTGTTGCATATGACATAAATGCGCATTTACATTTCCTCTGGTGAGTGTGCAATCTACTTATTATTCTTGCACGACACCGGATCACAGTTGTCACTGGGATTTAATCAAGTCACCTCTATTCAATCTACTTGTGATTTTATCACCATCAAATATTGTTTGGACTATTACCTGCACTGTGTATTACGAAACTTTTGAATGTGTCTGGTATAATTTAACCACTACACTGTTGTTTAGGACATCATCTATACACTGTGTCGTCAATAATACTGGTGATTTTGGGCATCTCTGTACCACTCTGTATTTACTATAATAGGTGGGCCCATATACATCATTCCAAGCGCTGCACTACATATGTTAATATTATTTTGGAAGGTTTTATGGTTTCCCTTTTTAGTGTATCAGCTGCTGTTTCTTTTTAGCGCTCACTGAACCCCATTTATTTACATTTCTGTTGATTTCAATAGACTGCGCTACACATGCCAAAGAAGTTCATGGGAATTTGGGATTTTGGCGTGATGTGAGTTGTACTTTTTTATTGTGTGTTTGGTTGCATTTGCCACTGTTTTTTCATGTGGCAAAATGTGTGCTTGTTTCTGTGTTAAGTGTGCCGTTAACAATTAATGGCACTGAAAGGCAACTAGTTAGTTTTAGGCGTATAAAGGAGCCCATACACTATAAAATCTGATTGTACAATCGCTGTACGATCTCCTTTAGATTTACCAAAACTATATCATAGGAGGACACAACAGCATAGATCTAAAGGAGATTGGGCAATCTGATTGTATAGCGTATGGTGATCTTTACAGAACCCAGGACACCCTTCCCCTGTTTTCAATACAACAGCTCTGTCCACACAGGCTGTTATCTGATCGCTCATCTCCTGCACACTCAACTAAATGAACAAAAAAAAATGTGATGCCTAGGTATTTAGTGAGAATGATGATCACTGATTAATTGCATTGGAAAACCTGTTTAAGTGGGTGGTAGTGATCTGCTGGAGGGGGGGGAGCCACAGGTGTCAAAAACAAAAGTGCTAAATGTGGCAGGGGAGGCAGACCCTTTTGGGTGGACCTCTGCTAAGGAAGTGAGATCCATGGAATACCTTACAGCTAGACTGTGTTAAACCTTAGCTAAGGTTACTTCTGTATGGAACGATCACTTAACCCTTACTGCACCCTAACTGCTTTGGGTTACAGCATGCTGAGTGGCTTCTCCTTCATGTCTTTCTGTGACTGGTACCCTGCTTCTTTTGTTTTTCTTTTTTGCTCTTGATACATTCCATCCCTCTTTTGTACCACGCTATCTGCATTTTACTGGTATCATGTATTATTTTCTTGTACTACATGTTTTTGTGCAAGCTGACTAGCTTTGGGGGTCACCACTTTGGCTTCGGGGCAGGTCACCCCGGTTTTTGTTTTCATTACTTGGAAAGCAGTTTTCTCTCTATTTTACGTTTTGTCACTTCTGCAATCTTATGCTGGGGTGATTTATGGTACCTATGGAAAGCCTTTCTTGGTGTTTGTACAACTTGAAAACTTTTCTTTAAGCCAGTTAAATAAAAAAGTGAAAAAGGGTCTAGTTTGGAATTTGGATGGGGAACACACTGTTTTTTGTGAGGCTTTCTTAAAACCAATAACAGCCCTAAAGTTTGGGTGGATCCCATGCATTTTTACAATATGTTTTTACACAATTTCTGCCCCTTTGTTTCATTCTGCTGTCAGCCAAGAATCACAGAGCAAATAAAATAAAATGTATTTTCCAGCTTACTTACCAGTTAACTAGAAAAAAACCCCCACAAAAAACAGGGGGTTATTTACTAAAACTGGAGCGTACAAAATTTGGTGCAGCTCTGCATACAGCTTCCAGGTTTTATTGCCAAAGCTTAATTGATCAAGCTGGATTTAGAGGTTGATTGACTAGCTGCCATGAACAGCTGCACCACATTTAGTAAATCTCCTCCACATTGACTGATATTGTGTTAAAATCTGAGGTTTTATTGTACAACATGTATGTGGAAACCACACTGCCTTGTTAAGACTCTTGTGCATAGTGCAGTCCTAACATTAATCTTTGAGAGCCTCTATATTGAAGCATACTGTATATAGCAATAGATAAGTTAGGGGAAGGTATGCCTACAGGCAGTCCATTTCTTTTTAAAGATGCAGAGACTCACCAGAAATTAAGAAAAGCACAATGGCAGCTGAAGGTAACCAATTTGTCCCTAGCCAATTCCACCAAGCTAAACAAAAATTGCAACCGCCCTAATTTACACCACCTTCTAGAGTAAGATGCAAAAAAACTAAATTAGATTTCTAACATTTTGTGCAAAAAACAGAGGTTTTAGTTGTACAGCATTTATATGTATCACTATCCTCATAAGGGCCGCTGGATTTGATTTGGGTCCCCCTGTGCTCTGCCACATTTGAGGATTGCCCTGGTCACCATGCAAGCCTCCTGCCAGGGTATTGGCCAGGGTTACGTAAACATGCAGATCTGGGCAAATTATTTGCTTCATCCAACTACACTAAATGAGAATGTTATTGATAATTTTTAGAAGCAAACAATAATCCATCTAAATGAATGGGCCAGGGTTCTGAATCAGCTGTGTCAACACACATTGTTTACGAAGCATTAGACCCCGACCGCTTAAACCCTGGCAGAATGACCATACCAAAAATCTCAAGCAACGCAGTCGTGCGCTGGAATGGCTATGGCGCAAAACCAGATCCCAACAAGTGTTCACCTACACTTCCTCCCTCCACGCTGCCAAGCAAGCCTACTTTGTAACCCTCATCAATACCCTCTCCTCCAGTCCTCGCCGGCTCTTCTCTACTTTTAACTCTCTACTCTCTCCGCCCCCACGTCCACCCAGTACCTCACTTACCGCTCATGAGATTGCTAACCACTTCCAAAGCAAGATCGACGCAATTCGTAGGGACACCGCCACTGCTCAGACTTCCGCCCCACCTAGCATCCTTCACACGAAAACCCCTCAACACTCCTTTCCTTCGACTTCGCCACTGTCCAGACCTCCACCCCGCCCAACATTCCTCACACTAAAACCCCCTCAACACTCCACTCCTTCGACCCTGCTACCACTGAAGAGGTCACTAAGGTCTTCTCTGAAGCTCGCCTTACTACCTACCCCCTTGACCCTGTCCCCTAACAACACCTACGATCTCCCTCCTCCTCCATCCTATGCTCCCTCACTCACATCTTTAATCTCTCCCTCTCTACTGGCGCATTCCCCTCCCCTCTGAAGCATCACTCCCACCAACCTAAACAACCTTAGACCCATCTCCTTGCTGCCATTTACATCCAAACTCCTTGAGTACTTAATCTATAATCGCCTGAGTTCCCACCTCACTGACAACAACCTCCTTGACCCCTACAGTCTGGCTCCCGTCCCCTACACGCCACCGAAACCGCCCTACTCAAACTCACCAACGACCTACTAACCGCCAAAGCTAATGGCCACTACTCAGTGGTCCTACTCCTCGACCTCTCCACGGCTTTCGACACGGTTGACCACCCCCTCCTCCTCAAAAAACTATACGCTCCTGGCCTCAGAGACTCCGCTCTCTCCTGGCTCTCTTCCTATCTATCACAGCGCTACTTCAGTGTTACCTACAACGCTGCCACCTCCCCCTCACTCCCCCTCTCTGTTGGGGTCCCTTAAGGTTCTGTCCTTGGGCCCCTTCTCTTCTCCATCTACACCTCCTCCCTTGGCCAACTGATACACTCCCACGGCTTCAACTACCATCTCTATGCCGATGACACGCAAATCTATCTCTCTACCCCTCGCCTCACCCCTTCAGTCTCCGCCCGAATCACTAGCCTTCTGAACGACATATCAGATTGGATGTCACTCCACTTCCTCAAATTAAACCTTTCCAAAACCGAGCTCCTAGTTTTCCCCACAGCCTGCGCCCCCCCCCCCCGACTTCTCCATCACGACCAACAACGCCACCATCAGCCCCACCCCGCAAGCCAGAGTACTAGGTGTCATTATAGACTCCAATCTATCTTTCCAGCCCCAGGTCCAATCGCTGACAAATTAATGTAGACTCCACCTGCGCAACATCTCCAAAATACGTCTGTTCCTAACCCCAGAAACTACTAAGCAACTCATTCACTCCCTTACTATCTCACGACTTGACTACTGTAACTCCCTCCTCACCGCCTTACCTCATCACAGGCTTTCCCCGCTTCAGTCTATCCTGAATTCTGCGGCCAGACTCATCCACCTTACTAACCGTTCCGTATCCGCCACCCCCCTCTGCCAATCCCTCCACTGGCTTTCGATTGCCCAACGCATAAAATTCTAATTACTAACAATGACGTACAAAGCTGTCCATAACACTGCCCCAAACTACATCACTGACCTGATATCCATTTACCACCCAAAATGTACTCGCCGCTCCTGTACAAGACCTCCTACTCTCTAGTTCCCTGGTCTCCTCCTCCCATGCCTGTCTCCAGGACTTCTCCAGGGCTTCGCCCATCCTCTGGAACTCACTACCCCAATCCATCAGACTGTCACCCACCCTCCTCACCTTTAGGCGCACCCTGAAAACCCATCTCTTCAGGGAAGCCTACCCCGCCCTCACATAATTGCCGATCTCCTCCACTCTTCCTATCACTCCATCCCCCACAGCTATTTCCTCCTTTACCACTATCCCCTCCCTCCTAGATTGTAAGCTCCAAGGAGCAGGGCCCTTGAACCCCTCGTGTATTGTATTGTATTGTTACTGTACTGTCTCATGTACTGTCTCCCATTATAATGTACAGCGCTGAGCAAACTCTATCCAATATAAAAACGTTATAATATTCTGTAACAAACTTGCCTTCCTCCATGACCTCTTTATCACAAATTCCTTTAACCTACTTGCCATTACCGAAACCTGGCTTCATGATTCTGACACTGCTTCCCTTTCCCATGGTGGCCTTCTCTGGACTCCGTCTCCCTGCCCCAGTGGACAGAAGAGAGGTGGAGTAGGAATCCTCCTTGCCCCACAGAGCACCTATCAGGTACTTTACCCACCTCCCTCTCTGACACTCTCCTCTTTTGAGGCACATTGTATACGTCTATTCTCTCCTGTTTCTCTAAGAATTGCTGTGATCTACCGGCCCCCTGGACCGGTATCTACTTTCCTTGATGACTTCTTTGCCTGGCTACCCTTCTTTCTCTCTTCTGAAATCCCCATAGTCATTCTCGGTGACTTCAACATCCCTTTTAATGCTAACACTCCTGCTACTTCTAAACCTCTTAGTCTAGCCTCCTCTTTTGGCCTGAAACAATGGACACATGCTTCTACTCACTCCAATGGCAACACCCTTGACCTTCTATTCTTCTATCTATGCACTCCGTGCAACCTCGCCAAAAACCCTCTTCCGCTCTTTGATCACCACCTTATTAGCTTCACTCTCTCCCTGTCTCCCACCTCCTCTCCCTCCAACCACCTAACAGTTACATGTAGAAACCTTTGCCACTTCAATCCTTCTCTTCTCTACTCTGCTACTGACCACCTCTATGACAAAATATCATCCCTGTCCTGCCCAGATCTAGCCACTTCTGTCTACAATAGTTCACTGTCATCCTCCCTAGACAAGCTTGCCCCCTCGCTACACACACAGTCAGGCCCCAACCCCTACAACCTTGGCAAACAGATGACACCAGAGGTCTCAAAAAACATAGCGGCACTCTTGAGTGTCTATGGCGTAATACTTAGTCTCAGAATTACTTCAACCAAATCTGTCTTCCAGAAATTCTATTCCTGCCTCCACACTGCCAAGCAGACCTATTTCATTACTCTCATTAACACCTTCTCATCCAGTCCCCCCCAACTCTTTTCTACCTTCAACTCTCTTCTTCTTCCTCCACTGCCTTTACCCACTAACTCACTCACTGCCCAGGAGATCGCCAATCACTTCAAAAAGAAAATTGATACATTCCTGAGATCTCTGACGGTCAGATACCTCCCCTACTTAACACTCCACATCCACAGGGACAATCACTACTTCCTGCATTCAAACCCAATAGTATAGATAGTTGCTAAACTTTTTTCTAATGCCCACGCTTACCACGTGCCCCCTGGACCTTGTTGAATCGCAAATGCTATGGTCACCCTCTGGCTCTATCTTACACTTCCTAACTCATATCTTCAACCTCCCTCTCTTCCAGCACCTTCCCCAATTCTTTTAAACATGCACTAGTCACCCCCATACTTAAAAAGCCCTCACTAGACCCCACCAATCTTAACAACCTACGACCCATCTCCTTACTCCCCGTTTACTCCAAACACTTTAAATGCCTGGTCTAAAACCAGCTGAGCAACCACCTCACTGAGAATAACCTTCTTGATCCCCTTCAGTCTGGATTTTGCTCTCAGCACTCCACGGAAACTGCTCTCCTCAAACTTACCCATATGGAAGAAAAATATATTTGAAATATATTTTAAAAATATTCCTCCCAAATATATTGACATATATTTGAAATGCTACAATTTTGGCCATATTAAATATATTTCAAATATATATATATATATATATATATATATATATATATATACTGTATGTTGAAATGCATTTTTATTACAAAATATAAGAAAAATATTTTTAAAAATACATTTCAAATATACTGTATGTCTTTAAAATACAAATCTACCTTTTTGGAATGCATTTACAAATATATGTAAAAATATATGTTAAAATGACTTTTTTATATGTTAAAACAAATCTGAAGAATATATTTTAAAAATATATATTTTTTTTACATATAAAAAAGTCATTTTAACATATATTTTTACATATATTTGTAAATGCATTACAAAAATGTAAATTTGTATTTTTAAAGACATACAGTATATTTGAAATGTATGTATACAATATATATATATATATATATATATATATATATTTATTGAAATATATTTTGAAATATATTGAATAAGGCCAAAATTGTAGCATTCCAAATATATGTCAATATATTTGGGAAGAATATTTTTAAAATATATTTCAAATATATTTTTCTTCCATATGGGTACAAACAATTTACTAACGGCTAAAACCAATGTTTTTTTTCTTTAAACGGCTAAAACCAAGATTTTGTACTCCCACTCCTGGACCTCTCTGCTGGCTTTGACACAGTGGATTACTCCCTCCTCCACAAAAAACTCTACTCCTTTGGTCTCCATGACTGGTTCCTTCCTCGGTTCTCATCCTAACTATCCGACTGCACCTTCAGTATCACTTACAATTCTACTTCCTCTTCTCCTCTTCCTTTCTCCGTTGGGGTTCCCCAAGGTTCTGTTCTGGGACCCCTCCTATTCTCAATCTACACCTCCTCTCTGGGTCATTTGATTGCCTCCCATGGCTTTCAATAACATTTCTATGCTGATGACACCCAAATCTATCTCTCCACGTCTCAGCTTACTCCATCAGTCTCCTCATGCATCACTAATCTACAATCAGACATATCAGCCTGGATGACACACCACTTCCTGAAAATTAATCTATCCAAAACTGAGCTCATAATATTTCCATCCTGACTTATCTGTCAAAATCAACAGCTCAACCATCAACCCGTTCCCACATGCCACATGCCAGGGAGCTAGGTGTAATCCTGGACTCTGAACTATCCTTTCGGCCCCACATCCAATCGCTGTCCAAAGCTTGCTGCCTCAACCTCCACAACTTCTCCAAGATACGCCCCTTCCTAACCAATGACACCACAAGGCTTCTAATTCACTCCCTGGTCTTCTCCCGCATTGACTACTGCAACTCCCTCCTCACTGGCTTGCCTTTGCATAGGCTATCCCTCCTCCAGTCATCATCAATGCTGCTGCCAGACTCATCCAGCTTACCAACCTCCACTGGCTCCCACTCACCTAACAAATAAAAGTCAAGATACTTACAACAACTTATAAAGCTAACCACAACTCTCCCCCAGCTACATCACTAACCTGGTCTCAAAATACCAACCAAATCATTCTCTTCATTCCTCCCAAGACCTCCTGCTCTCTAGCTCCCTTCTCACCTCCTCCCATGCTTGCCTCCAGGATTTATCCAGAGCCACTCCCATCTTCTGGAACTCCCTTCCCTAATGTGTAAGGCTATCTCAATCTCTGTCCACTTTTAGACGATTTCTGAAAACTCATCTCTTCAGAGAGGCCTATCCTGCCCTCACCTAACAGCTGTACATGTATTTTGTCCAGCAGCCCATCCCCCACAGTTATTACCTTTTGTGTCTCTTGACCCTCCCTCTTAGATTGTAAGCTCTAACGAGCAGGGCCGTCTGAATCCTCCTGTATTAATTTGGATTGTAATTGTACTGTCTTCCCTTATGTTGTAAAGCACTGCGTAAACTGTTGGTGCTCTATAAATCCTGCAAATTAATAATATTCAAACCTACGCAGGTTCTGTGTAACAAAGCTGATTCTATCAAAAGGGTGGTCCTTTGCACACCAATGGTTGCATACCTAAAGGTTTCCGGGTGTACCAAGTATAACTGGTTACTGATTGTTTAAAGGGGGCACAGAGCTGTTTAAGCAGGCAAAGACATAAGGCATCATTGTTTTTTAACATCCAGAAAGCATATTTTAGGGGTACCAGCTGTTATTATTTTACACATTTATGTAGCCGAAAGTGTTTTTCTCACCGTTACAAATATATTCAGCAGCACCTAATTCTGTAAGTGAATTCTCAAAGTGCATCCTTTCTTAAATAAATGATTATGCAGGTTTTGAACAGGCCTGGTTATTATGAACTTTGTTGGAACTGTAGCACCATCTACTGGATAACAGACTTTCCAGAAATGGTGTTTGAAATTATACACGATGATATCAATATTCTAAGGATCAAGGAGCACGGTGACGGAGGAACTACTTTTATTTTTTTTTTATAAATATTCAAAAGTGCAATGTTCCCCTGGGCAGTTTAATTATGTTCCATTGTATTCTTTATAACTCTAACATTCATTTTTAAACATGAGACTAAAGATACTTTAAAGGGCAGCTCCACTTAAAAAGGGAAGTTCCGCTTTAAGGACTCGTCCCTCTGCTCCCAGTTAAGATTCAGCACCCTTGGAGGGCGGGTACCCGATTTTGACAGGTACCCGCTCCCACTTCCAGTCCCACAGCCTAGACAATCAGAAGTTCATACCACCCTCCACCCCACTCAGACTTCTGGGACACATGACACAGGAGCATTCACAATGCGCAGCGCTGCACCCATCTGTGAAGTAGCAAGTTGTCACAGCTCACACAGTTAAGATGCACCAGGGACAGGGGACAGCCAGTGAACTCGGCTGGGGTGAGCACACCACGGGATCAAGGGACAGGTGAGTGTTTTTTAAAAGTCAGCAGCTACGGTTTTTGTAGCTGATAATTTTTTTTTTCACAGCAGACGGTAGCTCCACTTTAGCCATTTCAAGTCTGGACTCTTTCACCCCCTTCCTGCTCAGGCCAGTTTTCAGCTTTCAGTGCGATCACACTTTGAATGACAATTGCGCGGCAACACTGTACCCATATGAATTTTTTAGCATTTTTATGAGACATATAAAACTTTATTTTGGTGGTATTTATTCACCGCTGGGATTTTTATTTTTTTGCTATATAAATGAAAAAGGCCAAACATTTTGAAAAAAAAGTATTTTTCTTATAAAATTTTGCAAATAAATAATCTTTCTTCATAAATCTTGGCCAAAATGTATTCAGCTATCTTTTTAGTAAAAAAAAAATAACCCAAATTAGTTTATAACCAAAAATTTTAATTTCTCAAAAAAATTTGTTTAATTTTAATTTTATTTTTTTATATTATTATTTATGTTTTTTTTGGGTGTTTTTGAACATACTGTCACCCTAGCAGTACAGTATCACCATAGGTGACACTGTGCTACTTGTGATGAAGATTTTTTTTTTACACTGATTGATTGCTTTTACACCCATAAAGGCTGTATAAGCAATCATTTCTCCTTCTCTCTGGCTGCATTCTTGCAGCCATGGAGAAATACTGTGCAAGCTGTGATTGGTCACAGCTTGTCACATGGTACAAGGCTGTTGTGAATAGCCTTGTACCATGTGACATCTGTGATCTTTCAAAGATTTCACTAGTAGTAAGCAATGATGTCAGGAAGTGCTTACTACTATTCATGTGATTACTGATTGGCCAATCAGTGATCACATGATCGGGACCTCACACAGAGGTCCCGTACTCCCAGGGAGCGCGTGCAGGCAGGGAGGACGTTTATAAATGGCCACCCACTCCTGCACTGCTCCCGTCCGACCGTTTATGTGCATGGGCCGGATAGGAAGTGGTTAAGCAGAATTAAAAAAAAAATATGTAAATAGATCTTATATTTTATACATACATATTCTACAAACATTTCTAATCTTCCTATTAAAAAACAACCCTATTTCATCCATTCCTCACTCAGTGGGTTGATTCACTAAAGGCAAATTGACTGTTCACATTGCAAGGAAAGTTGAAATTTGTGTCGGAACTTCCCCAGAGCTTAGAGAATGAGGTGAAACTCTGCTAACTTTCATTCTGCAATCATGAGCAAGCAAAAATACTGTTCTTTTAGTTTTCCTTGCATGTGATTGTGTATTCTTTGAAAATGAAATCTCACCACATTCACTAAGGTAAGGGAGATTTCCCATGCAAAGTGCAATTTCCCTTGCAAAGTGAATGGCCTATTTTGCTTTAAGTAAATCGATTCCTATATAAATCCCCCTTAGTAACCCTAAACTAATAATTTTTTTCTGTTCCATCATGTTTATTAGTGTGACCCTTTGTATTCCACTGGTGTCCCAAATGTATGATGTCCCGATGTCCCGATGTCCATGGCCAGAATCATTCCCAGCAGCAGCTTTTGAATATTTTTTTTTTCTGCCTCTAGAAGCAAATAGTGTTTTCCTACGTGTCCATGCACACTATTTTGGTCTAAAAGCATTTTTTAAACTTCAGCATTTAGGAGCAGAAAAAAACCTGTTTGCTTTTTTGTGAGTGATTTGCCAGCCTAAAAAAACCACTGGGCACTCCTGAATGCTCCTAAATGCTCCTAAAACAAGCTGGCCACCACATCCTTAACAATGGATCAGAGGCGGACTGACCATTTGGAAACTCGGGCACTGCCCGAGGGCCCAGCGTCAGTAGGGGGCCCCATGATCCCTATTGCCCAGGGGGGCCCCATGAGTTGGCAGTCCGCCCCGCCCCTGCAATGGATGACTCATCAGCTGTCAGCAGGGTTCCCTACTAATTGCTAAATGTAAACAAAAGAATTGCCAACAATCACAACTTGAGAAAAAAAACAGCTTTTTGGGTCTGGTAAGAATTCTAAGGGGAACCCCAGGCCAAAATTTATTTTAAAAATGGCATGCCCCCCCCCCCCCCCCCCAATCCATACCAGACCCTTTGGTGCCTAGGGCAATATTAAAGGCAAACATTTTATTTTTAAAAAGTAAGAAACTTTATACTATATCATACTTACCTGCTCTGTGCAATGGTTTTGCAAAGAGCAGCCCCGGTCCTCCTCTTCCTGGGTTTCCCGCTGACACAACTGGCCCATCCCCCCACTGAGTGCCATAAGACACACAGAGCGTGACTTGACCCTGCTCCCAGCTCCATACTCACTATCTTGGGCACATCGCTTGATTGAGATGGGGCTCAGGTAAGTATTTGGAGGGGGGCTAGGGGAGAGCACACCACAGAAGGTTTTTACCTTCATGCATAGAAAGCATAAGGGTAAAAAAACCTTCAGCCTTTACAAACACTTTAAAGAATATGTAACCCCAATATTTGATATTCCTGATATATTTTCTTTAAATTGCTTCCTTCATGTGAAATCCTTGGTGTTCCTACCAGTCCCTCTGCTGTCTTATTTAAAAACTGACCACACTAGGCATGAGAGCACAGTGTAGTCAGTTCCCTTGCTATGCTGGGAACTCAGTCCTCCAATGGTCAGGCTTGTCCTGATATGCTTTCCCTCCCCGCACAGTCATTCAATGGGAAGATCAGTGTGCTGCTGTCTCTCCCCTGAGCTCGTTATGCAGCTGAAAACAGGGGGTATGTGATCGTTTCTAAAAAGGGTAAAGAAAATATATTTATAACTCTTTTTATATGTATAACCACTTCTATTTTAAATTGAATGGGTTGTTTTACAAGGTGAAGGCTACATATACTTTAAGGTATATTTTAAATCAAAGTCAGTGATAGACCACTAAAACACAAAAGTGCGGCTCTTCGGATAATCACAACAAAATAAATAGAATATATAAAATTAAAGTCCAATGGTATCCGGTATAGATAGAGTTAGATGCCTCTTTACTAGAATAGTATTGAGCAGGGGCGGACTGACCATTTGGAAACTCGGGCACTGCCTGAGGGCCCGGGGTCAGTAGGGGACCCCATGAGATGCCCCTGGTACTTTTTTCATAGGCTTTTTTGAGTTTGGGCAAGGGCACAGGGGCCCCATGATCTTCCATTGCCTGGGGGCCCCATGAGTTGTCAGTCTGCCCCTGGTAATGATGTCATATAAATTCCAAAATAAAAAGTTCCAACAAGTTGGGAGAGTCCACCATCACCAACACCCCAAAAAATTCTGTCTCTTACCAGACCATAATGACCCCTAATTGAGTATGGGTCAAAAAGCACACTACCTCGAACACTTTTTGGCTCCAAAAGGACAAACTGACCCCCAGGTGTTGAATGGAGGAAATGCCTGCTGGATCACTTGCAAATGATTGCCATAATCAAGACATTGGCTGTCAACTGGTAATCCGAGCATAAGGCTAAAGATGGACCTGTAAAAATAAATTATCCTCATAGAGGACAATATCATTCAAAAAGCAAGAAAATCCTCATAGTGTAGTATATTCAAAAGGATTTATTGCCTTAAAACATGGTATTGAACGTACATCAAAGAAAAAGTAAAAACAGCTTGTCACCATATATCCCAATGGTATGTTTCAAACTCATAAGATGGCTGCCACGTTCCGGTATGTGCTGACTTCACGTGTTCTGGCTCCTCCCAACGCGTTTCATCATCAGTGACGTCTTCAGGGGTGTTACCAGTGTCCAGACGGGACACCTATATATAGGGAGGAGGGAGCCCATCTCCTCCCCTAATCTAATGAGAGCATGCACCGGAACAGGAAGAAGGGCATCTGGCACAGAAGCCAAACATGCTCATACACATTTGCCAATGCCAGCAGATCAGAAATCTGAATTACTTGGACACTGGACAACAATAATAATAAAAAATTGATCAATAATTGGGGAGACTCCTCTGTATATTCTACAGGTAAACATAAGTAGAACTAATTATAAAAAGAAGTACACTACTAAAACAAACCGGACATAGCAGTACTGGCCGTGGCGCCATCTAGCATATAGCAGCTTAACCATTCAAAAATATTATAAAAAGGCAAGAGGATATATTGCATTTTAAAAATAAAAATAAAGGATACAAAATAAACGTAAACATGAGAATAAGGATAAAAAAATGTATATGACAATAAAATATATAAATCATAAATTATAAGTAGCCCAAAATAATAATATAAATATATAGGAAAAGACTAACCATTATTAATGAATGCGTTGACATACCACTCAATATTGAGACCATGGGGCATGTAAGATTTTAAAGTATAAATCCACCATATTTCTAAGTTAGAGATCTCTCGCTTGGTGATAGACCACTGCAAGCCCATGAGCTCAGGTTTGCTTTCCACTGATGCAACTTTTTTTTTTTTTTTTTTGTGCCACTATTTAAAGGATTGCGCCCTCAGGAAACTCAGGTAGATGATCCATCACTGACTTTTTACATGTAACTGCAACTTTAACTGTGAGATATCAGAAGCTATTTGCTGCATGGATTTTATTTAACAAGATATGAGGTCATAGGAGGAGTGTGATTGCATATCCTGCTGTAGTAGAAATGTAATCAGTAGTCAATCAAATCCACCCTGTGCCAGTCACAGTGTGAATTCCAATGGGGTTTCTATTGCTAACTTCATTTAAGAATAAAGAACCCCTTATTGAACAAGGCTATTTAAGCAGAGGACCTCTGGATTCTTAAAAACTAATAAAATATTTTTTTTTCATTCATATATATTTATGGCTGTTTTTTCAAACTACTGTCAACTTAACAACATGATTATCCATTAAACATTGGGTTATAACATCCAGAGAACATTGGTTGTATCTGTCAAGTTCGTTAGACATTAATAAAATACAGGGACATTTCAAAGAACAAACATTTTTATGGCTTTCTGTTTTATGGGATTGGTCTTGGGGATAATGGAATGTCGGTAAATGCAGTAAAGAGTTTCATGCGGTACTTGGCTTTGCAACAGTGCTCCTGCTGTACTATCAGTTCTATAGCAGCAGAGGTCACTCTACACATCCGAAAAGCTCATTTATCAAATGTATTGGAAACACATTTAAAGAACAAATACAAGCCCTTAAATGAAATTTAATAAAGTGCTAAGTGCAAGTGTACTTATACATAAAGCCGTCTTAAAATGCTTCTAGCTTGTATCCAGAATTCTTAGGATTCAGATCAAATCAGGCTAGATAACACATTTTCCACAACATCATTTTAATAGTTTCCTACACTAAACTGAATGTGGAAACATGTCAAAAGGAAATTAGACTGTTTTTGTGCATAATGAGGAATATTACCCATATTCAGTGGCATATTCCTAATATGTGCAGTAAGTACAGTGCACATGGGCCCCAAACCTCAGGGGCTCACTCTTCACTCACTGCATACACAGAGGATTTGGTTAAGGAATCACTATTCCACTTGTAGGTGCAGCTCAAAGGATATTCACATACAGCCCATAGAGGGGTGAATTTCTTTTTGTATTGTTATTTCTAATTTATCTGCCATACTGCTAGTTTACCCACTAGTAACCACCCCTGCTGTACTGCCTGCACGAGCAACAGCTGCCTCCCCTGTACTGCTTGCCCTCACCAGGACTGTGGATAAGGGGGTACCACCAATCCACCTGTACGGGGCTTAGGCCATCAAGGGGGCCCAGGCAGCTGGGTGAATCGGATGTGGGCAGGGAGGGTGAGCAGCACAGTGGGGGGGGGGGGCAATTACTGGAACCAATCCCCTGTATGGCTCTTTCTGCAGCATCTGCAAGCTGGATTCTTCTTCTCTCCCTCTCACTGTTTTTCAGCTGCAGCAGAGAGAGCCATACCGGGGATTAGTTCCAGTAATTGCCCCCCCCGCCCACTATGCTGATCACCCTCCCTGTGCACATCTGATTCACCCAGCTGCCTGGGCCCCCACAGTGCTGGCTTCCCTCCTCTCCTTCGCACAGGCAGCTGCATGCACACAATAGGATCCTTCAGGATGGAGAGTGGGGGAAGGGTCCAATAATTATGTCATCACATTAACCAGCCCCTTCCATTCCCTGAATGAACTCAATGCGTGATCAGTACTGATCACGCACTGTGTTCACTCATAACTGAAGCATAGTAAACTGTGTTTTTTTTTTTAATTGAAGGGGCCATTTCAGCTTGGCTGTATGGGGCCCAGTGGTTTCTAACAGCAGCCCTGGCCCTCATTATTAACTTCTCCACCTCTGCACTGTCCCATCTGTACTGGCTGCCCTAACATCAACTGCTCCCCCATCCCCTTTGTACTGCTTATTTTTTTCTTCCCACTGTCATGGACACTGCAGGATTTTGTTTAAGTTCAGTGACACCACCAACACAGAGACAGTTTTTCCCACTTGAGACACCACCTACACAGTGTCATTTTTTCCTTCCAGTGACACCACCAACACAAGGACATTTTCTCCTCCTAGTGACACATCCTACAAGGATTATGGTATATGTATGCAGTACCCACAGCAAATAGGTAAAGGTTCTGTTTAACCACCCTCCTGTAAGCTACCCCCACTGCAATCTTGCATTACTTACTACTCTCCAATGTTTTCTACCCCAGGGTGCCCCAGGACTTTCATTATATTAGTTATGCTCACATTTTTCACACTCTTGACTTTTTAGCTGTAAAACCAGACAGATTACTTATTTGGGTATTTGTAATGTTTACATATTGTTAATACTGTTTTTTTTTTTTTTTTTTTTTTTTTAAATTAGATTTTATTTAAACAACATTTTATACATTAACACCATTGAGACAACCCACCATACAGGATAGAAGACAAAGCAAAAATAAGAAAATATCAATAATATTAAAACCAGAGTAAAAAGAAAACATTCCCCACACATTGTGGGACCTAACAAACATAAATTATATGTTCCATCCATCTTGATCATATAGCATTAAATTTATACATAGAATTTCTTGAATAAAAAATATGCTATTCATAAGAAGTACAGTAAATCTATTTAGATCCATTAGCCACTTAAAAAGCATTGGTGGCCAAGGGGAGGTCCATTTAAAGTGATTGTAAATGTTCTTTTTTTTTAAATAACACACGCATCTCACTTACCTGCTCCGTACAAAGTTTTTGCGCAGAGCAGCCTTGATCCTGTTCTTTTTCAGTCTTTACAACCACTTTTAGTGCAATCTGCCTACAAGCTATAAATAAAGCTCTAAAAAAGGTAAAGACCAAGTCATGGTCCATAGAGAAAGAATCAATATGGCCTAACAGGCACATAAGAGGTTCCACTAGGAAATTAGTCCTCAATAAGCCTTGTAAGGTACCAACCACCTCAGCCTAATATCTCCTCTACTTACATAGCCACATAGGGTGGATAAGCGATCCTGAAGAGTGACCACACACTTTACAAAAAATTAGGAGTTCTATACCCTCTATGTAGAATGTCAATCTATGAGAAGGAGAAACCCTTTGCACGGATTGTAAGATATCTTCCCAAATATCATCTGAAATACTGCCTATATCCCTCTCCCATCATGCTCTACAAGTTAATGGGAATTTCAACAAAACGTGGTCTAGTAATGCCACATACATGGTCATAGTCAAACCCTTCATAGACATTTATACTGTTTAAATATAGATTGAAATGAGCCTAAACATAGCAAGGAGACAGAGGTGCAATGTATGATCTTGCACACAGACCCACTGTCTTCAGAATACAACAATAATCCTAATGAGAATAATAATAACCCTGTTAATAAAGTGATTGACTGAGACATGAATACCTTTTGTTACAGGAAGGCTTTATTCCAAATGACAAATAAATATATTAAATATTAGCTACATTGCAAAAAAAAACAAAAATGATTTTTCCTCATACGGACATTTTCGTAAAATTATCTTATCTTATGAATGAGCCATAACTGTCCCTGTTAATACCCAGTAATTAGAATGTAACACCCTGCTGTTATTCAGACTGCATGATGTTAAAAGAGAGGTAGTGTACTACAACTCAGTGACACACACTGGTAAAAGCTTTATGGATCTTATCGGCTGAACTGCAGGACTTTGTTAAAAGGCTGCTAATTGGGGGACTGCATTTTTTCCAAAGAGCTGGTATGTGGGTGGAGGCATATAAATGTAGAAGCCCAGGAACAGGAAGTGAGAGGGGAAAGAGCTGGAGCGCAGAAGTAGAGAGAGAGCTGTGTGAGCCACCAGAGTACCGGACCAGGCTGCAAAGGGAGAGAGGTGAGGAGCTAGGAGGGATTGCCAACCACCAGCATTGCCAGCCTAGAGAGAGAGAGACATCCTGTTGGCAGACAACTCAGAGCGCTGTGATCAGACCCAGCACTCCTTTTCAATCTATCACTTTCCTGCCCACAGTTGCAAACATTGCATATAATTAACATGTCTTGTGGCCTAGTTCCCTTTACTACTGAACACAATTGCAGCATAGTTCAATCATCGGAACTGACTGCAGTGGCTGCCTTCTGCAGGCCAAACCACATCATTGTTTCCTTAACCATTGGCCTATCCTCATAAAGGAACATCTACCACCATTGCCATTAGTTACTGCAGCCCAGAGAGGAGGTGTTCTTTGCCAGCAAGTGCTTCTGCCATCTTCTGACACCTTTTTGCCTAAAGTTGGCAACCTGCTTAGTGCATTAAGGGGAAAAGTCAAGTGCCACTTAAAGGGATAGTATCTGTTCTTCCTTTTTTTTTGTTCCCTTGTATTAATCCTTTGAGGGACTGCCACTTTCATCTCTTCCCACTTAAAAAGTCTGGATCGTAGTAGTGACCAACTGGGCCCCAACGAGTGTGCAGAAGATTCATCACTGCATTTAAAGGGATGTTGACTATCTTAATTAAAGGAGCTCCTTCCTATTTCAGATTTAAACCTTGCCATCAGATCCTGAGGGCCAAGAGTGAGCTAGTTCCACCTTTGATAGTTTCCTTGCTCACTGGGGACTAGACGCACCTCAGGTTTGAAGTTTTGGTTAACTTTTGAATAGCAGGCCTGCCAAAACTGATTGAGATTTTGCTGTATGTGTTGTTTCTTTGCTTAGAGTTACTAAGGGTGGTACAAGGAAAGGAAAATCCAGAATCCACTGCACTCTTCAACCTTTATTAAATATCGACAAAATCATCATCACAGACAGTGTCAGAAACAGAAAGGGTTAACGCGTTTCACACTAAAGACTAGCCCTTATTCATAACTTCTTTGGGACGCTATGAATCAGCACTGGTCTTTAGCATGAAACACGTTAACCCTTTATGTTCCTGACACTGTCTGTGATGATGATTTTATTGATATTTAATAAAGCTGAAGAGTGCAGCAGATTCCAGATTTTTCTTTCCTTGTAGTCTCATAGACAAGCTGTGCAAGCACCTTCATTCGCAGTGGTCAGTGGACGACCTACATTACTCACCTGGAGCAGCTTTGCTTGTTTGTTTGTCTTACTAAGAGTGGTAATTGCCATTATGTACACATATACCACTTTATGCCGTTTGATCGAGTTTACATCCAAGTTTAATATAAAAATCCTATTAGTTCACTCCAATCTGTGTGTGAGTCTGTTTTCTGGTGATAATTTACTCTGGTCAGGAGAGTATTATGGTGTCAGCAGGGGTTGGGCTTTCAAAGAGGGGTCCAAAGTGACAGGGAGCCTGACAACAACTCCTAAAGGGGTAGTGCTACAAGAACAAGATATGAGGAGTACAAACAGCAGACTAAACCTGACAGAGGTTCTAACTCTTCCCTACTCTATTTAATACAATGTTTTTATTAGGGTTGAGCTTAAATTTGTATCAATCAATAAGAAGCAAACTGATGAATTTACCAACAATAGCACGAAGATATTTGAGTCATATTAACACACGTGAACCCCATTTTGCCATTTTTTTGTGAACATTTGCTACAACTAAACTAACTAAAAAAAGACATTGAAAGTAGTGTTACTCAGCATAGCCTGGGTCAAATACAAAGCTAGTGCCCTATGAACAAGCTCCAAAACACGACACACATCTAGGTATGTTGACTTCATATCAGACTTATACAGCAATTATTTTAGCATTCTAACTTGTTTGTACATCACTAATTAGGCTGGCTATACATGGCAAATTGTGCATGGTGCAGGGGCTCTTTTCAACTGGAATTACACGTCCTTGGACTTCATGGCTTGGTTTGTGCTCTGACATGCACTGTTAACCTTATATAGATAGGTTTATGCCTTTTCTAATCATGTCCAATCAACTGAATTTTCCACAGGTGGGCTCCAATCAAGCTATGGAAACATCTCAAGGATGATCAGTGGGAACAGGATGCAACAGAGCTCAATTTTGAGTGTCATGGCAAAGGCTGTGAATACTTATGTACATGTGGGGTTTTTTCTTTGTTTTTTATTTTTAATAAATTGCAAAAATTTCAAAATGAACTTCTTTCACATTGTCATTATGGGGTATTGTTTGTAGAATGTATAGGAAAAAAATTATTTAATCCATTTTGTAACAAAACAAAATGTGGCAAAAGTTAAGCGCTGTGAATACTTTCTGGATGCGCTGTATGTGTGGTGAAAACAGTTAAAAATTGTATTTCTTTCCAGAGGAAAGGGAACAGTCACCATCCAACACACTGAGAATGCTCAGTGTGTTGGAAAAGCTATGTACAATAATATGTGCTCATTATTGCATTTTGTCACCTACAAGTTAACCCCTAAACAGTACATTGGTTGACTGATCCTTGTGGGAGATGCTCAGTCATAATTCATAATAAAGTGATTTAAAACTGTCAAATCAGATGACAAGTCGGTGCGAACCAGGGCTAAAAGGACAAAATGGAGAGATATTGGGACAGAAAACTAAAGTAACTATATGTATAGTGAGGCTGCACTTGCAACACAACTGTAGCGTGTTGAAAAAAGAGTGCTGAACAAGAGCTGCCAAGACATGCAGAATGGTATATAGAAGAAGATGCCAAATTAAAAACAAACTTGTTTTAAACCATTTTTTTAACTGACCCTGTATTGGGTTTTTTTTTACTTTTTCAGGAAATTATTTGTGATGGTTCCTTGCAGAGATGTTAGGCAGTTTTTGGGTGAGTGCTTTTTTAAATTGCTTTAGTATGTGAATTGTATGTAACTGGACTGGAAAAAGAGAGAGGGTGTAGCAATCTAGTGCGCTGCTAGGAATCTTTTGTGTATATATTTTACCATCATGTCAGTAAAATAACTAACATTTTCAGAAGGAGATCTTCCTGGATTCTGTACATTCATTCTGTGGCAGCACCCAGATATTGCAGAGTTCCCCTTTAAACTTTAACACTTCTAGCAGCCTCTGTTTGCAAAAGCAAGGTCACCAGCTCACTTTCACCCTCCCTTATTTCCTGTGAAGTAATGTGTTCTAGCTTGTAGCTGGTATCCTTATCTGTAGCTGGTATTCAAGGCCATATACTGCACAGTTTAGAAAGCCTTTTGAATGTACAGAAAGTGAAAGAGGAAAAATATGCATTGTGACGTAATTGTTAATATGCATACTCTGTGAGATGTTTTTGAAGCCACTTAGCTTTGAAAACATGAGTCTGGCTAAGTCTCAACCAGCACTGGTTAAATAAAAGGTTTGTTTTCCTCAAGTTCTTGTCCGGAGTTTACCTGGTATCCCCAAAGTTGCCGCTACAATTCCTCTGTTGATTGGATGAGGTCAGCGTACAGAAGAAAAAAACTTCAGGTCAATAAGAAAAAAGCAATAAAGGACGGTAAAGGGAAAGCAAGTAAAGTCATTTTTATGCAGCCTTTTTGCAGTTGCTATTCATGGAGTGCAAGGGAGCTGTGAAATGAGACAGCAAGAAATAAAAAGTTTACAATCGCCATTATAAACATGTACTGTTAGATGGGGTAACAAGTTGAATAACATGGGGCAATTTAGGTTTTCCTGAATGATGGGGATCAGAATTAGGTGTTTTCCAGATGAGGATGTTTAAAATATTACCCACAAGGTTGGTTTGACTCTGTGTTTTAGGCTTGGCCTATTTTATTATATTTTATTAGCACAACAAATTACTTGTTTTCCAATTAACTGAAAACACATATCTGGGCTACCACTTTTGCTTTCCAAATTCAGCTATTATATAAAGTTGATTTTGTGCAATTGTATTAGAAAACATTTTCATTGTAAAAACTGCTAAAGAGATACATAGGGATGTCAGTCTATCCAAGCTCACTTTTTCCTGGCCTGAGCTGATTTGTAAAAGCCCAAGTGTACTTTTAGAATCCTTTGAAGCTGGTTGCCAATTCAAAATGATTTCCTTTGTATTTCCTTTCCATTTCCGTTACCTTTACTGCCAATGTCCTTCCTTATATCATAGCAAATGTTCCTAAATGCCAAACTGCTCTTAAATTAACATAAAAAGGACATAAAAAATATCCAAACTCCACAAAATAACCAGCTTGATCCTAATGAGCATCAGATTCTTCCACAAGTTCTTTTTCAGCAGAGATGCAGAGATCTGTTTTGATGCTGGGTTCACACTAGCCCACAGGCTGCCGACTGGTTGCGGGGCAGGAATACCCCCTCCTCCTGCACCCTCAACCACCCGCAACTGAATCATGCTGCTCTTCATTCAGAATAGCACCCTCACGGATTTCAGCCCGCAGGTCAAAAAGGCCATGTGGTTTATCTGCAGCCGTGTTTTAAAAAAGGCTTGCATCTTGTTTGTGTGTAAAGCGCTGAGCAAACTGTTGGCGCTATATAAATCCTGTATTATAATAATAATAATAATAACAGCAGCCCATTCAAATGAATGAAAATTCATCTGCTTATTTTGGTTAATGCTGAAGTTGATGCTTAACCACTTGTGGACTTCTGGTGGTTATACTGGGATGATGCCTGCAGCTGCAGACATCGTTCCGATATTGTTTTTCTCAACCAGCAGTCGGCTTTGTTGTAAAAGCAATCCTAAGAGCTAATTAGACGCTGGAAGACCCGAGTGTTCAGCCAGTGGTTCCGCCAGCTGACCATAGAGCTGATCAGAGACCGGAACGGCTCCGATCATCTCTATAGCCTAAGAAACTGGAAGCAATGAGCACTTCATCCCTTCCAAGTTTTGCTGTTGTAAACAAACCCATAGGAGTTTGAAAAAAGCATCAGATTATACTGATCTTGGTATGATTTAAATAGACACCAGATCTTTCACTGAAGAGTACCTGTCACTTCCTATTGCTATCACAGGGGATATTTATATTCCCTGTGATGATAATAATAAAAGTTATTGAAAAAAAAGCAATTAAAGAGACAGTGTAAATCTTTTTTAATTTTAAGCACTCCTGTCCCCCCTGCTCACTTGCAAAGGTGAACGCATATGTCGGTCCCACGGACATATGGAAACAGTGATCACAACACACATGTGAGGTACCACTGCGAACATCAGATTGAGGGCAGTAATTCTAGCACCAGACCTCTTGTGTAAATCCTAAGTGGTAACCTGTAAAGGCTTTTAAAGCATAGCCTATGGATAATAATATGTACAGTTGTGCTCAAAAGTTTACATACCCTGGCAGAAATTGTGAACTTTTGGCATTGATATTGAAAATATGACTGATCATCCCAAAAATGCTCTTTTATTGAAGGATGGTGATCATATGAAGCCATTTATTATCAAATAGTTGTTTGACTCCTTTTTAAATCATAATGATAACAGTAATCACCCAAATGGCCATAATCAAAAGTTTACATACTCTGGAATGTTTGGCCTTGGTACAAACACACAAGGTGACACACACGGGTTAAAATGTCCCACTTCTGTGGCTTTTTAAATTGCAATTAGTGTCAGTGTATAAATAGTCATTGAGTTTGTTAGCTCTTACATGGAAGCACTGACTGGGCTAGATACTGAGCCATGGGGATCAGAAAAGAACTGTCAAAAGTCCTGCGTAACAAGGTAATGGAACTTTATAAAGATGGAAAAGGACATATAAAGATGTCCAAAGCCTTCAATATGCCAATCAGTACTGTTAAATCACCTATTAAGAAGTGGAAAGTTTGGGGATCTCTTGATACCAAGCCAAGGTCAGGTAGACCAAGAACGATTGCAGTCAGAACTGCCAGAAGAATTGTTCAGGATACAAAGGGAAACCCATCGGTAACCACAAGAAAAATACAGGCTGCTCTGGAAAAAGACAGTGTGGTTATTTTGAAGGAGCACAATATGATGAAACTTGAACAAAAATGAGCTGCATGGTCGAGGTGCCAAAAAGAAGCCTTTACTGCATCAATGACACAAGAAGGCCTGGTTAGGCATGTTAAGGTGTTGTCAGGCATATTGTAACTGTGCTTTTTTGTGGCATTGGTACAGTAAAAGCTTCTTTCTGGCACTTCGACCAAACAGCTCATTTTTGTTCAAGTATCACTGTATTGTACTCCTTAAAAACAACCACACAATCTTTTTCAAGAGCAGCCTGTTTTTCTTTTGAGGTTGCCTGTGGGTTTTTCTTTGAATCCCAGACAATTCTTCTGTCAGTTATGGCTGCAATCTTTCTTGGTCTACCTGACTTTGGCTTGGTATCAATAGATCCCCATCTTTCCACTTCTTAATAGGTGATTTAACAGTACTGATTGGCATATTCAAGGCTTTGGACATCTTTGTATGTCCTTTTCCATCTTTATAAAGTTCCATTACCTTGTTACGCATGACTTTTGACAGTTCTTTTCTGATCCCCATGGCTCAGTATCTAGCCTAGTCAGTGCTTCCACGTAAGAGCTAACAAACTCATTGACTAGTTATACACTGACACTAATTGCAATTTAAAAAGCCACAGATGTGGAACATTAACCTTGAATTGGCATTTTAACCCGTGTTTGTCACCTTGTGTCTCTGTACCAAGGCCAAACATTCCAGGGTATGTAAACTTTTGATCATGGCCATTTGGGTGATTTCTGTTATCATTATGATTTAAAAAGGAGCCAAACAACTATTTGATAATAAATGGCTTCATATGATCATCGTCCTTCAATAAAAGAGCATTTTTTAGGATGATCAGTCATATTTTCAATATCAATGCCAAAATATCACAATTTCTGCCAGGGTATGTAAATTTTGAGCACAACTGTACATGTAGTTTTTTGCCATTGCACGAGCATGCGCGAATTTAAAGAGTGTCATGTTCGGTATCGATTTATTTGGCATAACATCATGTTTTATATTGTACCAAACAATTGAGTATAATGTTGTGCATTAAAATGTAAAAAAGTGTATTTTAAAAAAATGCATTTGAAAAACTGCTGCGCAAATACCATGTGACATAGGAATTCGCAACACACACCATTTTATTCTCTAGGACCACAGCTTTAAAAAATATTCAATGTTTTGGGGTTCTAAGTCATATTCTGGCAAAAAAATACTGATTTTAACATATAAACAAAAAGTGTCAGAAAATTTTCAAATTACAGGCTAACTGACAATTTTATTGGGTTTCCAAACCTTCCCTCACTGCAAAATTACCATTTGCTTGTAATTAATAGTAACAATACTAGAGAAAACAAAGCACCCAGGATTAACTCTCTTCTTTGACTAAAGCGATTAAAAAAAAAAGGGCAAACATTGACAATGTGTTCATTTCCAGGAATCATTTAATTTCCAATGAAGGAAAAGCGACATAGAGAAAAGATGAATAATAATGAAAGGAGATTTGTGACCTTTCCAAGAAGATAGCACCACATAGGTCAGCAGCTCCTGGCTCATACTGAGATCTTCCATAAATGTTTAAAGTAGGGGAAGTTAGATTTGGGGAAGGATGTGTGCTGCCTATAGAAAAAGGCTGGTCAAGGCATAAAATAGCACTTTCTAAAGACAGATCACTATATCCATCCTCATAAAAACCTCAGAACAGTCAAGTCTCTCAGGACGAAGGGAATTTTGCCCACCCAAGTTTTACGACCAAGATTAAAAGAAGTTATTCTACAAGCAATTCAGATTTTATTGGAAGTCCAAAAGAAATTCTTCTTCTTTCTTTCTCTTCTAAAAGAAAGTTTTAGGGTTTTTGTCACATAATGAATAATGACCAAGAAAATCCCTCTTTGAAAATTGATTCTTTTAATCTTTTATATGCCGTTTGTTTGGCATATACAGCAAAAACTTAAAACGATTTTTGCAGTATGAAAGAGAATCCTGACTGACCAACAAAGCTGAATTACAGGGGTGGACAAAGACGCCACATAGAATAAAAGTTTAACTTTTGAAATTGCCAAATCCTTATTACAAACACAGCTGCAAAGGTGAGCACGGATTGCTAGTTAGCAGTGTCAGCTATAAAATAATGGTGTGCCGATTAGCACTTTGATATTCCAATCAGCATGAAGAAAGTTCCACCAATGGTATAAACACTATCCCCTCATTCCCTACATTCCATAATAATAAAACCTTATAGAAATTGCTAACTTATTTCAGGAGCAGTTTCACAACACATTCCATGGACTCACCAATCACCAGATTTTAACATTAGTGTACCTTTTATGAATGTCCGAAGTACAGAGAGTGAAACAAATTCCCATCTCAGAGAACTAAAAGATTGTCCTCAGCAGAGCAAAATTCTGCTGATCACAGCTGAGGGCTTGTATTATAATATTCCAAGAATTGGCATTATTCTAAAGCAGCCTTTTTCAAATTTATTTTTTTATCAGACAGTTAAAAAAAGGAAACCCTGAAAAATTATTGAGGGTGCACACACATGAGGCTAGCAAGATAAAATGCGTTAGCAGGCATCACACTAGCTTGGGGATTATACATGCCAGCAGATCTCGCATTCACTATTTTTCAGAAGACAAAACATAGCAATCCTCACATGGGGTGCATCCTAGTGCGCAGATAAAGAGCTAAATGGGACATGTCAACACTTCAAGAGGTCCTGGGCTGGGTGGCTTCTAAGATTGTGACACCAAATTTGATGATCTTTACCTAGGCATTCAGGGTTGCAACTTTGGTGAAAACAGACAGTTAGGGATTCTGTGGATTATGGTATATGCTTTTTTGATGTATGCTGTCTACCTCTGTTTGCACTATTATCACTTTTACCCAATGCCATTCTCTTTTGCCAGAAGCTCTGGGTGGTCCTTTGGTGTCATAATAGACAATACAGGGCTATTGGTCCTGCATTGTATATGGCGGGGGTGAGCTTGTGAGAGCAGCATACAGAGGAGGATCGGTCAAGCAGATCATGGCGGCCTCCTAGAGCAATGAGTAGGTAGTTGATATAACCTCTTCCACAGCTCCCTAGACTTAACACGCATTTAACCCTTGCACTGTGGGAATCCACTGCAAGGATATTTTGTGCCTGGCACGAGCTTTAAAATTATATTAAACCTAAAAGCAAATATTTATTATATTGTAGATTACCAATTCTTAGATGTGATGGCTGTATTAGTTTCTGTTTATGTCTTTTTTCTTCGATTTTCATCAGATGATCCAGCTTGTAAGTCTGTTGTTTTTCAACAGAAAAGCTCTCTTGCAGTTACTGGGACAAGACAGACCATTTAACACAGACAGGGGTGCTTAAAATGATCAGCTTTGTTTTTAATTTTTTAAAAATGGTCTGATCATGAAGGGGGTAAAATCATCAGGAGCTCAAGTAGTTAAAGTGGAGCTCCAGTCTCTGGTGAAAAAAATACAAATCAGCATCCACAAAAAGCAGCCACTCACATGTCCTAGGATCCAGTGGTGTCCTCACTACAGCCAGGTTCACTGGCCTTCCTGTGTCCCTGGTGCTGGCATCTTAGCTGTGCGCATCCAGCTGTGACAGCTTACGGGCCAGGTGCCCACTGCGCATGTGCAAGCGGTGCTGCACATTGTAGATGGTTCCGCAGTCTTCTGGGACCTTTCACATGTCCCAGAATACTTTGGCAGGGGAGGAGAAATTCTGCTTCCGATTGCCTAGGTGATCGTAGCAAAAGGGGGTGCAGGTACCTGTCAAAATCAGTCAATGAAGGCAATGAAATGCAGTGAGGAGGTAGCGCAGCTTAATAGACATGTAGCACCCTCTAGTGTTGCTAGTTAGGAAAATGTAATGGCTCATTCAGTAGTTTAAGTGAGCATGTCTGAGTAGGGGTCACATCCAGGTTAGGCTGAAAGACTCAGCAGGTTGCGCTTCTATCACCTCCCCCTGGTTCTGGAGGTCAATTTGAAATTTCAGAAGCTAATGTGTGGAGGGGTGAAAACCCAGATCTGCATATTCATGGACGTCTGACCAGTCTGGCTACACTTCCAGGCTGGAGGTTCTGGAAGTGTAGCAGACTGCCCTTCGATAAAAGGAGCCATCTCAGCAGGGGTCAGTAATCGGGTGGATTACTGAAGCTGCTGCTGTGTAGCCTGGGAGGGGACCCCGGAGAAGGGGGGTTCTGCCTCCATGCTGGAGGACAGGAAAGGAAGCTGACAGAGGGAGCTCCACTGCCTTACAGTCCATCAAGGAAGGACAGCCTGAAAGTGGGGACAGAAACTGTCTCAGTGAGAGGTCTGAACACAATTTACCCAGAGCTACAGGATACAAGGACAGTGTGAGTACCTCTACACCCCTGGGACCTACAGGAGAGAGGGCTGCTAGGTGCAATACTTAACCAGTTCTCTCTGGGATAATGTTGCATGCCTATCTTGGAATCTCTTGCTCCAGGATATTCAAGCGGCAATCAGGTGGATAGGCATTTTCTAGTCTGAAGAGGAAATCAGGTGCTCCTCACACAGACTTTGCAATTGATTCATTTGGAGACTGTGAGCGCTACAGGCACACAGTACAGGAGCGAGCAGACATTGTGTGCCCCATAGCAAGGCTTGCTAAGGGGGCATACTAAGAAGAGGAGGAGCCAAGATCACTGGCAGGGGATCCAAGAAGAGGAGGATTGGAGATGCTCTGTGCATTACCGCTACACAGAGCAGGTGAATATAATGTGTTCGTCATTTTAATTTAAAGAAAAATTAGACATTAGTAACACTTTAAAGTGGTTGTAAATGCTGAAGGTTTTTTACCTTCATGCATTCTACGCATGGAGGTAAAAAAACCCTTCATTGTGCAGCCCCCATATAGCCCCCTAATGCATACTATACCTAAGCCTGATTCAGCTCCTACTGCTCTTAATCTCAGCCAGTGAGGACGGAGCATGGGACAGGACTGAGCCACGCTCTGTGTTTCCCATAGACACACAGAGATGGCTCAGGAGCGAGCAAGCACTCAGCAGGGGGAGGGACCGAAGAAGAGGAGGATCTGAGCTGCTCTGTGCAAAACCATTGATAAGTAAGACGTTGGTTATTTTGATGAAAAAAAAAATCTGAACTTTTATAACTCAAACTTGACAACTTGCAGCATGACCTCAACCTCAGCCTAACCTCACTGATAAGAAAATCAGATGGACCAAATGCCAATAAACTTGACACTATGCTAGACCATAAGTTTCAACACCAACCCCCATTATTCAAAATGGCCTGTCTCAAGACAGACACTGGCTTATTAATGAGTAATTCTGCCAAGGTCACACAATCCCAATCAAGCTCATGTCACGCCAATGCCCTTTTGTCCACCATATCCCTTCCTCAAATTCCTAAACATTTACAGACCTTACTTAATAAAGCTATATCACTGAAAGAAATCCAAGACGTCATAAAGAACCTTAAACTCAATAAACAACCTGACCCAGATGGCTTCTTATTACATGGAATTTTTAGATTGCTTAAGTCCTAAACTAATCTTGGCTTACAAGAACCTCTTAAAAGAGAAAAGATTTGGTCCAAACTCCATAACAGCAGTGCAACACCCTGCCGTAATACTGTTTTCAGGATGTTAAATGGACACAAGATGGCAGTGTCCTGCAGCCCAGTTATACAGACTTTACTGAAAAGCTTTGTGGGATTTGTAGCCTGATTGCAGGGCTTCACTGTCTAACATGGAGTTAACAAACTACATTTCCCAGAGGAGCTGATGGAAAGGCGGGGCAGATAAATACAGCAGTCCGGGAACTCAAGGACAGGAAGTGGATGGAGAACATACATATCCAATCACAAGGGTCTACTGAACTATCTGTCCTCCACAGGCCCAGCTGTATGATTGCTCCCATTACAGTCTGCCCCATTCACCAAGGTGCTCCTCCACTGCTGCAGTTTTCTACTGTGGCTCAAGGAAAAAACAATTTCTACAGAAGTGTGTTTTGCCCATTTTTGCTCCCTTTGTTTTCATCCTCTATTAAGGAACTTCTACCTTTGCCTCAAGGAAGATTTCAATCCTTATGTGCACTAACTAGGGCTCCATCGAGCATGCAGAAGATCAGACACTGCCGTTAAAGGGACATTGGCCTATTCAATTGAAGAGCTCTTCTTTTTTTCAGAATTGGACTCAGACCTCAGCCACTGAGAGCCCAACGTGAGTTAGCCTCTCTGTTGTGTAGTTTTTTTACTCACTGGAGAAGAAACATCTCAAGACTGGAGCTTAAATTCTGAATTGCAGGACATATAGAACTGATTGAGATGCTGTTGCTGTGTTGTGGCCCTTACCTGAAGTTACTAGAGTGACAGCTGTTGTCTTATGCACATATTTTTCTGTTGCTTTATTGTGTCTTCATTTGATCTCAATACAACGAAAATATCTGTTTACTCTAAACTGTGTCTGAGTCTATTTTATGGTTGCAACCAGAGGATTCTTCTGGCTGGAGGTTTAAGGTGGTGTCAGCAGGGTTTGGGCTTCTAGAGCAGGATTGAGTAAAACAGGGAACCCGAAAATTACTCTGCAGCCCCTCCTCAAACTGGCCACAGATTAGGGAAACGGGGGGGGGGGAGCCGTAGCATGGCGCCATAGCACCATGACCGAGAGCTCGGGATGCCAGCCTGTAAACCTGTCAACCTGATGGATCTGGATGAGTGAGCTTACCCCCCCATGGATCCATGGTGTAGTGTGCTCGGGGACCGAGCGGATAGCTGAGCTGGGAGTGCGAGGAGGTGCCCTGTGGAGCGGGAGTATAGGAGCCAGTCTGTGACCGGTTCGGTGGGTCCCGCGTCCAGTGGGGAGTCTGAGGTGTTGCTGGGCGGAGGGAAGGAGAGAGATGAGAACCTTAGAAACATTGAAAGACCCACAGGTGCCCGTGGACTGACTGACATAAAAGTGGATGCATGTCTCTCGGTTCCCAGCAGAAGTACAGGAGATGGAAAACAGAGAGGGAATCGTTTGGGGCTACAGAGTGTAAAAATGAAAAGAAACTCCGTTTAAACCCCAATGAGTTTCAATACCCTCACCCCAGAGCCAGTAAATTAAATAAAAATTAAAGGAGTCCCAATGAACAGCATTTAAGATCGCACTGGGATAGAGAGATGAAAAGAGGTCACAGGACACAGGACCTGAAGATAAAAGTGGCAGAGCTCAACCTGAATATTGGAGGAACAGCAACACAAGAGGAAATTGAAGAGGAGGGTGAGTTGCAGTAGAACTATGTGAAAACTTTTTATATATATATGAACTGTTATTGCCCTGCAACATACAGTGGGGATCGAAAGTTTGGGCACCCCAGCTAAAAATTTGTATTAATGTGCATAAAAAAGCCAAGGAAAGATGGAAAAATCTCCAAAAGGCATCAAATTACAGATTAGACATTCTTATAATATGTCAACAAAAGTTAGATTTTATTTCCATCATTTACACTTTCAAAATAACAGAAAACAAAAAAATGGCGTCTGCAAAAGTTTGGGCATCCTGCAGAATTTATAGCATGCACTGCTCCCTTTGCCAAGCTGAGACCTGCCAGTGTCATGGATTGTTCTCAATCATCGTCTGGGAAGACCAGGTAATGTCAAGCTCAAAGGTTTTAAATGCCCAGACTCATCTGACCTTTCCCCAACAATCGGCACCATGGGTTCTAAGCAGTTTTCTAGAAAACTGAAACTGAAAATAGCTGAAGCTCACAAAGCTGGAGAAGGCTATAAGAAGATAGCAAAGCGTTTTCAGATGTCAATATCCTCTGTTCGGAATATAATTAAGAAATGGCAGTCATCAGGAACAGTGGAAGTTAAAGCAAGATCTGGAAGACCAAGAAAAATATCAGACAGAACAGCTCGCAGGATTGTGAGAAAAACAATTCAAAAACCACGTTTGACTGCACGATCCCTCCAGAAAGATCTGGCAGACACTGGAGTTGTGGTACACTATTCCACTATAAAGAGATACTTGTACAAATATGGTCTTCATGGAAGAGTCATCAGAAGAAAACCTCTTCTACGTCCTCACCACAAAAATCATCGTTTGAACTTTGCAAATGAACATATAGACAAGCCTGATGCATTTTGGAAACACGTTCTGTGGACCGATGACCGATGACCGATTGAACTTTTTGGCCGGAATGAGCAAAGGTACGTTTGGAGAAGAAGGGGCACAGAATTTAATGAAAAGAACCTCTGTCCAACTGTTAAGCATAGGGTTGGATCAATCATGCTTTGGGGTTGTGTTGCAGCCAGTGGCACAGGGAACATCTCACGAGTAGAAGGAAAAATGGATTCAATAAAATTTCAGCAAATTTTGGATGGTAACTTGATGCCATCTGTGAAAAAGCAGAAGTTAAAGAGAGGATGGCTTCTACAAATGGATAATGATCCTAAACACACCTCGAAATCCACGGGGGATTACCTCAAGAGGCGTAAACTGAAGGTTTTGCCATGGCCTTCACAATCTCCTGACCTCAACATAATTGAAAATCTATGGATAGACCTTAAAAGAGCAGTGTGTGACAGACTGCCCAGAAATCTCAAAGAACTGGAAGACTTTTGTAAGGAAGAATGGGCAAAGATACATCAAACAAGAATTGAAAGACTCTTGGCTGGCTACAAAAAGCGTTTACAAGCTGTGATACTTGCCAAAGGGGGCAGTACAAGATATTAACTCTGCAGGGTGCCCAAACTTTTGCAGACGCCATTTTTTTGTTTTCTGTTATTTTGAAAGTGTAAATGATGGAAATAAAATCTAACTTTTGTTGACATATTATAAGAATGTCTAATCTGTAATTTGATGCCTTTTGGAGATTTTTCCATCTTTCCTTGGCTTCTTTAGGCACATTAATACAATTTTTTAGCAGGGGGGCCCAAACTTTCGTTCCCCACTGTAATACAAAATGAATGTGTAAACTGTTTTAAGAGAAAAAGATAGAGAGGTCCTGTGGTCCTGTGACATAGCGGGACTGTACACTGCTCTATTAATATGTATTAATGTATGCAAAGTCAAATTGAGTACTATTGCTGAGGACTATAAGAGCCTTTCCACAGATTTGCTAGCGGGAAAGGTGAAGAGGATTAGAAGAGCTATATTATATTCGATAAGTAACTGAAGAGTTATTAGCTACATTTGGGAGTAGGAGTAAGAAGAAGACAAAGAGGAAAGGAAAAAAGAAAAATGAGAAGCAGAGCGAATAAAGGGGGAGACCCTAAAACCCCCCAATCAGCCGTGAGCTCCTCCACTATAAAAAAAATATGCCCACTCAAGAAAAAAAAAGCCCAGAGTTGCAAAATAATGAGAATCACCGTGAAAGGCCTATTAATTTAGAAGGAGACCAATCCAGATTGTCTTTAGGTATAATGGAAGAGAATCAAGATAAAGAAATCTCTCCTATAAGAAGCACAGGTGAACAAAGAAGAGTTGAACAAGAAGGGGCCTCGGCCCACTCAATTTCAAAAATTGATCTGGTTGAAATGTTCGCAAAAATGGAAACGGTTCTGAAAAAGGAGATTAGTGACCTGGGGCATTTATTAGTCTGAATGGAAGATATTGAGAGAAAATCAGAGGAACAAGAAAAAAAAATGAAGAACTTAGAGGGGCAAACAGAAGAGAGGCGGTTAGAACAGAGAGAACTACTCAAATTAGAGGAACAAGAGAACTGCATAAGAAGGAACAACTTAAGGATCAGTGGGATACCTGAAGAAATGGGGCAAGAAGAGGATCTGATGGGGAAAATTTAAAAAATCTGTAACCCAATAATGGGTAGGGTGGAGTCAAGCAATTTGAAAATGGACAGAGTATACAGGGCTAGACACCCAAAAGGAATCCCAGTAGAAAGCCCCCGGGATGTGATCGTAAAATTCCAGGAATTAGGAGATAGAGAACGGATATGGAAAGGGATGTGGGACTTAAAATATGAAGAAACAGTCTTACAGATATTTGCAGATATAGCCCCAGAGACATTAGCTAGGAGGAGAACTTTAAAGCCATTGTTAATCCACATGAGAGAGAAAAAAGTCAGATATAACTGGGGTTTTCCAGCCTCCTTAATTGGATGGAAAGATGGAAGATCGGCAAGGTTGAGATACCCAGAATAATATAATGACTTTTGTGACAAATTGGACTTGCAGAGAATACATTTTGTGGGGTGGTCAGAGGGTGACAGTGAGAAGGAAGGACAGGGCCCAGGGGGGTGGCAACAGGTATCCGGGAGGAAGAATTAAGAGAAAGATGGGAGGGGGAGGGGGTAGAGGAGGGGGGAGAGGCTTAGTGTGTGTTTTAAAATAATTTTTTTTTCGCCTCTGTCTCCATCTTCCCTCCTTCCTGCCCATATTTTCACACTTCCTATTTGATTCCTCATAGGCAGGTTTTTGAGTACCTATCCCCCTTAGCGGTGTTAGTAAACCCTATAGGATAGTGGGGGTATGGGAGGGGGGAGAGGACAGGGCAGGTTGGTGTCAAGGGAGGCCTGGTACATGGCTGCTCCAATCAGGGATGTCATCAATACAGGGAAATAAGGGGCGGCCATGTTCCGAGTTTTACCCCATACTAGGAATCATCAGTAGGGATACCCCTAGTCAGATTCCAAGGATAAATGTTGGCCGGCGGGAGGGGGGTGGGGGGTGGAGGGTGGAAGGTGGAGGGTGGGGTGGAGGGAGCGGGAATGGGAAGAGGAGAATGAGGAATGGTAGAAACTATCTGTATTTAACATCATATGAATGGAAGCCAACAGGTCAGATCAAATATGGGAGAAACAAACTGGATTAAGTTTATGACTAGAGATGAGCGAATTTCTCAAAAATTCGATTCGGCTGATTCGGCGAATTCCAGTGTGAAATTCGATTCGATGCGAATTTCTTCGCTACGAAGATGACTTATAAAAAGGGTTTCTAGGCTTCAGAGAGCCTTTAAATTAGTGCAGAACACTGTACCTTTAATTTAAATGCCCTTGGAGATGAGGAAGGAGAAGGAGAAGGAGAAGGAGAAGGAGAAGGATGAGAAGAAGGAGAAGGAGAAGGATGAGAAGAAGGAGAAGGAGAAGGATGAGAAGAAGGAGAAGGAGAAGGATGAGAAGAAGGAGAAGGATGAGAAGAAGGAGAAGGAGAAGGATGAGGAGAAGGAGAAGGATGAGAAGAAGGAGAAGGATGAGAAGAAGGAGAAGGATGAGAAGAAGGAGAAGGAGAAGGATGAGAAGAAGGAGAAGGATGAGAAGATGGAGAAGGATGAGAAGAAGGAGAAGGAGAAGGATGAGAAGAAGGAGAAGGAGAAGGATGAGAAGAAGGAGAAGGAGAAGGATGAGGAGAAGGAGAAGGATGAGAAGAAGGAGAAGCATGAGAAGAAGGAGAAGGAGAAGGATGAGAAGAAGGAGAAGGATGAGAAGAAGGAGAAGGAGAAGGATGAGAAGAAGGAGAAGCATGAGAAGAAGGAGAAGGAGAAGGATGAGAAGAAGGAGAAGGATGAGAAGAAGGAGAAGGAGAAGGATGAGAAGAAGGAGAAGGATGAGAAGAAGGAGAAGGATGAGAAGAGGGAGAAGGAGAAGGAGAAGGATGAGAAGAAGGAAAAGGAGAAGGATGAGAAGATGGAGAAGGATGAGAAGAAGGAGAAGGAGAAGGATGAGAAGAAGGAGAAGGAGAAGGATGAGAAGATGGAGAAGGATGAGAAGAAGGAGAAGGAGAAGGATGAGGAGAAGGAGAAGAATGAGAAGAAGGAGAAGGATGAGAAGAAGGAGAAGGAGAAGGATGAGAAGAAGGAGAAGGATGAGAAGAAGGAGAAGGATGAGAAGAAGGAGAAGGATGAGAAGAAGGAGAAGGATGAGAAGAAGGAGAAGGATGAGAAGAAGGAGAAGGATGAGAAGAAGGAGAAGGAGAAGGATGAGAAGAAGGAGAAGGATGAGAAGAAGGAGAAGGAGAAGGATGAGAAGAAGGAGAAGGAGAAGGATGAGAAGAAGGAGAAGGAGAAGGAGAAGGAGAAGGATGAGGAGAAGGATGAGAAGAAGGAGAAGGAGAAGGATGAGAAGAAGGAGAAGGATGAGAAGAAGGAGAAGGAGAAGGATGAGGAGAAGGAGAAGGATGAGAAGAAGGAGAAGGATGAGAAGAAGGAGAAGGATGAGAAGAAGGAGAAGGAGAAGGATGAGAAGAAGGAGAAGGAGAAGGATGAGAAGATGGAGAAGGAGAAGGATGAGAAGAAGGAGAAGGAGAAGGATGAGAAGAAGGAGAAGGAGAAGGATGAGAAGAAGGAGAAGGATGAGGAGAAGGATGAGAAGAAGGAGAAGGAGAAGGATGAGAAGAAGGAGAAGGATGAGAAGAAGGAGAAGGATGAGAAGAAGGAGAAGGAGAAGGATGAGAAGAAGGAGAAGGATGAGAAGAAGGAGAAGGATGAGAAGAAGGAGAAGGAGAAGCAGAAGGAGAAGGATGAGAAGAAGGAAAAGGAGAAGGATGAGAAGATGGAGAAGGAGAAGGATGAGAAGAAGGAGAAGGAGAAGGATGAGAAGAAGGAGAAGGATGAGAAGAAGGAGAAGGATGAGAAGAAGGATGAGAAGAAGGAGAAGGATGAGAAGAAGGAGAAGGAGAAGGATGAGAAGAAGGAGAAGGATGAGAAGAAGGATGAGAAGAAGGATGAGAAGAAGGAGAAGGATGAGAAGAAGGACAGTTCTGTGACAGTTTCTGTCTATTTCTGACAGTTCTGGGACATTCACTCCATACAGCGGTTTCAACCGCTGTATGGAGGGAATGTCATAAAACTGTCAGAAATAGACTATTTATGACAGTTCTGGGACATTCCTTCCATACAGCGGTTGAAACATTGTATCTATTTGTTTCCATAAATGGATCCATTTATGGAAACAAACAGATACAATGTTTCAACCGCTGTATGGAAGGACAGTCCCAGAACTGTCATTAATAGTCTATTTCTGACAGTTCTATGACATTCCCTCCATACAGCGGTTGAAACCGCTGTATGGAGTGATTGTCCCAGAACTGTCATAAATAGTCTATTTCTGACAGTTCTGGGACATTCACTCCATACAGCTGTTTCAACCGCTGTATGGAGGGAATGTCATAGAACTGTCAGAAATAGACTATTAATGACAGTTCTGGGACTGTCCTTCCATACAGCGGTTGAAACATTGTATCTATTTGTTTCCATAAATGGATCCATTTATGGAAACAAATAGATACAATGTTTCAACCGCTGTATGGAAGGACAGTCCCAGAACTGTCATTAATAGTCTATTTCTGACAGTTCTATGACATTCCCTCCATACAGCGGTTGAAACCGCTGTATGGAGTGAATGTCCCAGAACTGTCAGAAATAGTCTATTTCTGACAGTTCTGGGACATTCCCTCCATACAGCGGTTTCCGGCAAAAAGTGTATGTGCAGAGTTCCTCTATTCTGCAGATACATTTAGAGGAGCTCTGCAGATACACTTAGAGGAGCTCTGCACATACACTTTTTGCCGGCTTGGAATTATTCTTATTTTCATCCTACTTCTTCTTCTTCTTCTTCTTCTTCATCCTCATCCTCATCCTCTTCTTCTTCTGAGGATGAGGATGAGGATGAAGAAGAAGAAGTAGGATGAAAATAAGATTAATTCCAAGCCGGCAAAAAGTGTATGTGCAGAGCTCCTCTAAGTGTATCTGCAGAGCTCCTCTAAGTGTATCTGCAGAATAGAGGAACTCTGCACATACACTTTTTGCCGGCTTGGAATTATTCTTATTTTCATCCTACTTCTTCTTCTTCTTCTTCATCCTCATCCTCATCCTCTTCTTCTTCTTCTGAGGATGAGGATGAAGAAGAAGAAGAAGTAGGATAAAAATAAGATTAATTCCAAGCCGGCAAAAAGTGTATGTGCAGAGCTCCTCTAAGTGTATCTGCAGAGCTCCTCTAAGTGTATCTGCAGAATAGAGGAACTCTGCACATACACTTTTTGCCAGCTTGGAATTATTCTTATTTTCATCCTACTTCTTCTTCTTCTTCTTCATCCTCATCCTCTTCTTCTTCTTCTGAGGATGAGGATGAGGATGAAGAAGAAGAAGTAGGATGAAAATAAGATTAATTCCAAGCCGGCAAAAAGTGTATGTGCAGAGCTCCTCTAAGTGTATCTGCAGAGCTCCTCTAAGTGTATCTGCAGAATAGAGGAACTCTGCACATACACTTTTTGCCGGCTTGCAATTATTCTTATTTTCATCCTACTTCTTCTTCTTCTTCTTCTTCTTCATCCTCTTCTTCTTCTTCTGAGGATGAGGATGAGGATGAAGAAGAAGAAGAAGAAGAAGAAGTAGGATGAAAATAAGATTAATTCCAAACAGGCAAAAAGTGTATGTGCAGAGCTCCTCTAAGTGTATCTGCAGAGCTCCTCTAAGTGTATCTGCAGAATAGAGGAACTCTGCACATACACTTTTTGCCGGCTTGGAATTATTCTTCTTTTCATCCTACTTCTTCTTCTTCTTCTTCTTCTTCTTCATCCTCATCCTCAGAAGAAGAGGATGAGGATGAGGATGAAGAAGAAGAAGAAGAAGTAGGATGAAAAGAAGAATAATTCCAAGCCGGCAAAAAGTGTATGTGCAGAGTTCCTCTATTTCTGACAGTTCTCTGACAGCTTCTTCACATGTACAGCGGTTGAAACATCTGTATCCTAAATGGAAACTAATAGATACAAATTGTATCTATTAGTTTCCATTTAGGATACAGATGTTTCAACCGCTGTACATGTGAAGAAGCTGTCAGAGAACTGTCAGAAATAGAGGAACTCTGCACATACACTTTTTGCCGGCTTGGAATTATTCTTCTTTTCATCCTACTTCTTCTTCTTCATCCTCATCCTCATCCTCTTCTTCTGAGGATGAGGATGAAGAAGAAGAAGAAGTAGGATGAAAAGAAGAATAATTCCAAGCCGGCAAAAAGTGTATGTGCAGAGTTCCTCTATTTCTGACAGTTCTCTCACAGCTTCTTCACATGTACAGCGGTTGAAACATCTGTATCCTAAATGTAAACTAATAGATACAATGTTTCAACCGCTAAACATGTGTTCCTTCTGTCAGAGAACTGTCAGAAATAGCGGAGCTCACTGCAGGGACACTTTTACCGGCTGATCGGGAAATGTTCGATTCGCGCACCCGAAGTAGGCAAAATTTCGGATTCGACGCGAATCGAATATTTCCTGAAATTCGACTCGAATTCCGGTTCGCCTGGTTCGATTCGCTCATCTCTATTTATGACCTACAATATGAAAGGGCTAAATTCCCCCAAAAAAGACATAAGATACTTAGGGAAATTCAGCAATACTCAATAGAGATACTATTTCTCCAAGAAGCCCACTTAACCAGAAATACAAATGTGAAACTATATTCGAAATATCATCAAACTTGGATATACGCTGATTCACCTGTAAGGGGGGGCAAAAGGAGTTGCAATTGGGTTTTCGGCAAAAGTTAACTTTTCTCAGGAGGACAGAATGGAAGACCCAGAGGGTCGGCACCTGTTCATCAGGGGTAAGCTACAAGGAAAGGAATATACATTGGCTAATATTTATTGTCCGAATAAAAACCCAGCGGTATTCCCAGAGGGTGCACTAAGGAAACTCTCAGAATTTAAAAAGGGGTACCTGGTCGTGGCAGGAGATTTTAATCTATGTTTGGATCCTCGATGGGATGCGTCACCGGGAACGAGGAGAGAGGGGGATGGGAACCTTAAATCATTTAAAAAGCTATTGTATAAACATCAACTGGTAGATGTATGGAGAATAAATCATCCAAGGGAAAGAGACTATACTTTCTTCTCGCAGGTTCACAGCTCATACTCTAGGTTGGATTACATAATGATTGAGCATAGACAGTTGGAGATCAGATCACTCTCCTGTCATGATGAGGTTACAAACAGTTGGAGACAAAGATAAAATTTCCTCTTGGAAACTGAATGAAATGCTCCTACAGGAGGCAGAGAAGAGGTTAAAACAGGAAATTGAACAATTTTTTTGAGATAAACGAGACCAAGGGGATATCTGAGGCAACAGTATGGGAGACACACAAAGCATATATTAGAGGAATATGGATTTCTATGGGAATAGAAAAGAAGGAAAGAGGGGAAAAAATAAAGCGGATAACAGAAAAACTATATAAATTGGAACAAAGACATAAAATAAAAAAATTAACAGAAAATAGAAATATATTAGAAGATAATATTGAAAAGAGATGAGTTAAAAGATCTAACGGAACAAGAGACTAGGAGGATATTTAATAAAGTTGCAAAAGAAAGATATCAATAGGGGAATAGACCCAGAAAACATTTAATGAAAAGACTTAGGAACAAGAAATCTAGGAACTTTATAGAAAAAATTAGAGATGGGAAGGGTGAGATCATATATAAGACATCTGATATCGCTAAGAGGTTTCACAGTTACTACAGTGAATTATATGATGTGGAGGGGGGGAACCAAAAGGGAAAAGAGGAGGAGAAGAGAAAAAGAAGACAGAAATATTTAAACAAGGTAGGTTTGCTACGACTAACTCAGGAAAAACTAGAGAGCCTCAAGAGCCCTATTACCCCAGAGGAAATTAATCTAGCATTAAATAACACGACGGTAGGCAAAAGCCCAGGACCAAATGGTTACACAGTAAGGTACTTGAAAAAATTTAAAGAGCTTCTTGTACCAAAAATATGTAGATTTATGAACGCATTAGGAGAGGATTAGAAATGTGAGAAGAATCTTTGCAGGCCTATATCACGCTCATTTTGAAGAAAGGTGTGCGAGCTATAGACCGATATCATTATTAAACACCGATATTAAATTATACACAAAGGTCCTGGCAACAAGATTGAAGGACCTGATGCCTGAATGGGTACACCTGGATTAGGTGGGCTTTATCCCGGGAAGAGAGGGGAAGGACAATGGCCTGAGATCCCTGATATTGATGCAAAGAGCAAAAAAAGAAAAAACATCTGTAATATTATTATCGATTGATGCGGAAAAGGCCTTTGATAGGTCAATTGGGGATTTATGTTCGATACACTGGAATCACTGGGAATAGGACCTAAAATGATGAGTTGGATAAAAGGATTATATAAAACTCCATCAGCTGCGGTAAAAGTGAATGGTTCCCTCTCTCAGTTCTTTAAAATGTATAATGGAACTAGGCAAGGGTGTCCACTTTCCCCATTACTGTTTGTACTGACATTAGAGCCACTCTTGGAAAGGGTTAGGAAATGCATGGATATAAGGGGATAAAATTAGGAGAAATAGAACATAAAGTCGCAGCTTATGCAGACGATATGTTGTTCTATGTTGCTAAGCCTAGAATAACTTTACCCAATCTAATGAAAGTATTAAAACAGTATGGGAAGTTATCTAACCTGAAGATAAACCCTGGAAAATCAGGGATTTTAAATGAGTTCCCTTTGTCTTGGGGGAAAAACTAAATAGGATATCTTGGAATAAAATTATCTCCCTCATTAAAGAATTTATACCGATTAAATTGTATTCCCTTGATAAATGAAATAAAGGAGGAGTTAAGAAGATTAGCTAAAGGAGGTGCTTCATGGATCGGAAGAATAAATTTGGTTAAGTTGGTGATACTTCCAAAAATTTTGTATAAATTTCATATGCTCCCAATTTCCATTCCAGGAACCTTTTTTACGATAATCAAAAAGTTGATCACTAAATTTATATGGACAAATAAGAGACCAAGAATAAGCCAGGAAGTTTTGTGCAGAACAAAGGAGAATGGAGGACTGGGATTACGAAATATGAAGAATTATTATATAGCTGCAATGTTATCACGAGTATTAGAATGGTCATTTAAGTCACAAGGGAAAAGTTGGGTAAAAATGGAAGGGGTGATAAGTAAATCACAGCTAGAGAAGATGATATGGATACCACATAGGTTACGCACACTGGATGTAGACACTAGTACAGGGGCGGACTGACAACTCATGGGGCCCCCGGGCAATAGGGGATCATGGGGCCCCTGTGTCCTTGCCCAAACTCAAAAAAGCATATGAAAAAGGTACCAGGTGCATCTCATGGGGCCCCCTACTGACCCCGGGCCCTCGGGCAGTGCCCGAGTTTCCAAATGGTCAGTCCGCCCCTGTACTAGTACACTGACTAGGATAGTATTGGGCACATGGGATAGATTACACAGTAAGAATAAATGGAAATTTAATTCACTGATGATCCCACTTGTGGGAACGGAATTTTTTCCACCAAGGAATGATAAAATATGTGCGGCTGGATAAAAAATAAGAACGCATGTTTGAAAGATATTACAAAGGGTGGGAAAATATACACGTTTCAAAGTTTAAAAAAAAATAAAGATTTATTTGTTGGGATGGATGAATGGAGGTATAACCAGCTTCACCATTGTGTTGCGAGTTTTGCACAGCCGTTGAGAACTTTGGAGGATATGAACCCATTCAAAAAACGAATGAATGGAGACGTGACTCCAAAACATATTGCCTCAAAGATATATAAGATCCTAGTGGACTCCAATGGAATAGACCCACCAAGGTATATAGGAAAATGGGAAAAGGAATTGTCCTTAAGAATGAACCCACAGCAAAGGAAATCTGTCTTTAATTTAATACACAAGGCGACAAATATGCACATGGTAGAAATGAACTATAAATGTATGGCCAGACGGTATATAACACCAAGTGTTGCACAAAAACAGCAGGCAGAAATTTGCCCTTTGTGTTGGAGAGGTTGTGGAGAAAGGGGTACTATGGCGCACATATGGTGGAGTTGCCAGAATATACAGAATTATTGGAAGGAAATAGCTCAACTTATTCAGGAAATATGTGGAGCAAACATTCAGAGAGATCCGTCGAAATGTTTATTTAATTATTTGGAACCCACACTGGAACCATATAAAAACAAAGTATTGTACCACCTAATAAGTGTGGCTAAGGGTTTGATCCCCAAATTTTGGCAGGTAATAGAGGTACCAAAAATTGGAGATTGGATAGAGAGAGTAGAGAGTATTGTTAGAATGGAGGAACTGTGTTATATGGAAGATGAAAAATTGGAAAGGTTTAAGAAAATGTGGAGTAGTTGGAGGAAATTTAAAACTTTGGAAACATACACAGAATTAATGAGAGTAAGGGGGATAGTATAGAAGTGATAAAGAAATTTTACTTTTTCGTTCTTGTTTTTGGTCTATAAAATAAAAGAGATTCTAATACAGACAGAGTGAAGAATTGGTTGGGTTAGGGCGGGTGTGGGAGGAGGCAATAGATTGTATAGGAATAATTATATTATTATTGCTGATGTAATGTATATTACTTCTCTTTTGAATAATAATTAAATAAAAATGTAAATAAAAAAATAACTGGCCACAGATTACTCCCAGTGGTCTAACAATAGACTGATGATACTCATTATCAACGTTTTGGCCAAAGTTCTTGGTTATACAGCTAAATACAAGCATCACTAATATAATCTCCAGAAACCAAATAGGTTTCACCCAAATCTCCAAAGACTGCAACATTGCCTCATTGCTACTCTCCCTTGATATAGAAAATACTTTTGATAGCCTTCCCTGTGCCTATTTATTTTATGTCCTAGGAAAATGAGGATTTGGCTCTAACTTTATAAAAATGGATTACATTTATTTTAAATACCTGGGTTTTAAATCTGCAAGCTAATTTGATGACCCTGCAAACCTGTCTACTCACACTGGGCACAGGATTGAAGGTTCCATGCCACTCAAGACACTTTGAAAGCTTTAGGCTTCAAGCCCTAAACCAAGCCTACCAAACCTAGAGAAAAAAATAGAACACAGCTTTTTCTGCTCACAATTAGAGATGAGCGAAGTATTCAAAAATTCGATTCGACTGATTCGGCGAATTCGTGGAAAAATTTCGATTCGAGTCGAATATATTCGCTGTGAATTTAACTTAAAAAAGGGTGTTTCTAGGCTTCAGAGAGACTTAATATTAGTGCAGAACACTGTACCTTTAATTTAAATGCCCTTGGAGTCTGCTGGGGAAGAGAAATAATACTGTCAGTCAGTATGACATGCAGATGAGTGCCATCGATCTTAGAATCACCGCACACTTCACTCATTTGGGCAGTCACGGGGCCAAAACCAGAGTGTGGAGCCACAGTGTGGCGGTGGAGGCAGCAGCAATGGGAGGCCATACAGCACCCTATGACAAAAATGGAAACCACCAGCAGTGTGAGGAGACCTGAAAGTGGCACATGGCAGAGTGTGGCGATAGAGACAGCAGCAATGGGAGGCCGTACAGGGACCCATGACACACTCTGGACCTGGCAGCAGCATGAGGAGGCAGTACAGGGGCCCATGACAGATTACGGGCCTGGCAGCAGCATGAGGAGTTGGTACGGGGGCCCATGGCAGATTACGGGCCTGGCAGCAGCAATGGGAGGCCGTACAGGGACCCATGACACACTCTGGACCTGGCAGCAGCATGAGGAGGTGGTACAGGGGCGCATGACAGATTACGAGCCTGGCAGCAGCAACTTGGACAGGAGGACGTTCAGCTTCTGCACCGTCGGGTGCGTGCTCGCAAACTGTTTTCTCTTGGAAACGGATTCCAAGAAAGACTGCTGACGGAATCCGTGAAGAGGAGTAGCAGGAGAAGGAGCATCTGAACGAGCGGAATATGCCAACAAGCGACAACAGGGGCCCATGACAGATTACGGGCCTGGCAGCAGCATGAGGAGGCGGTATATAGGGGCCTATGGCAGATTAGGGGCCTGGCAGCAGCTATGGGAGGCCCGTAATCTGCCAGCACCCTATGTCAAAAAACTGAACACACCAGCAGTGTGTGAGGAGACCTGAAAGTGGCACATGGCAGAGTGTGGCGATGGAGACAGCAGCAATGGGAGGCCGTACAGGGACCCATGACAGACTCTGGACCTGGCAGCAGCATGAGGAGGCGGTATATAGGGGCCTATGGCAGATTAGGGGCCTGGCAGCAGCTATGGGAGGCCCGTAATCTGCCAGCACCCTATGACAAAAAATGGAACACACCAGCAGTGTGTGAGGAGACCTGAAAGTGGCACATGGCAGAGTGTGGCGATGGAGACAGCAGCAATGGGAGGCCGTACAGGGACCCATGACAGACTCTGGACCTGGCAGCAGCATGAGGAGGCGGTATATAGGGGCCTATGGCAGATTAGGGGCCTGGCAGCAGCTATGGGAGGCCCGTAATCTGCCAGCACCCTATGTCAAAAAACTGAACACACCAGCAGTGTGTGAGGAGACCTGAAAGTGGCACATGGCAGAGTGTGGCGATGGAGACAGCAGCAATGGGAGGCCGTACAGGGACCCATGACAGACTCTGGACCTGGCAGCAGCATGAGGAGGCGGTATATAGGGGCCTATGGCAGATTAGGGGCCTGGCAGCAGCTATGGGAGGCCCGTAATCTGCCAGCACCCTATGTCAAAAAACTGAACACACCAGCAGTGTGTGAGGAGACCTGAAAGTGGCACATGGCAGAGTGTGGCGATGGAGACAGCAGCAATGGGAGGCCGTACAGGGACCCATGACAGACTCTGGACCTGGCAGCAGCATGAGGAGGCGGTATATAGGGGCCTATGGCAGATTAGGGGCCTGGAAGCAGCTATGGGAGGCCCGTAATCTGCCAGCACCCTATGTCAAAAAATTCAACACACCAGCAGTGTGTGAGGAGACCTGAAAGTGGCACATGGCAGAGTGTGGCGATGGAGACAGCAGCAATGGGAGGTCTCCCATTGTCCCAACATGGCCCAAATAGTCCCAACATGGGCCCCCTGGCCACGCTTGACTTTCTGGCCACATAGTCGACATACGGCTACGTTTACTTCCTCGGGCGGCTTGACGAAAAATTGCCACACCGCCGAGTAGGAAACTTTGCCCCCGATACTCCTCACTGGCTGACTGCTGCTTCCTCCGTGCACACCGGCACCACTACTGGCCGTGGTGGTAGGCTGCAGTGGAGCTGGTGCTCTACTCCGTGGCCGTTTGGCTCCACTGACACTGCTTCCACTGACACTGCTGCGACCCTGCTGCTGTCTCCTGGGCAACCCACCGACTGTTTCGCTCACTGCCAAGCTGCCACCCTCTTCTCCTGATGATGCGGAAGAAATTGCCTGATGACGACGAGGCTGCCAAGTGCGATCAACCTCCTCATCATCAAGTAGGGTCTCCGCCTCACTACTAGCCCCCTCGGCTGCGTCTGGGTCAGGAGACAGACCTGTCTCTAGACCGGCTACCGGGCCACTCTCCTCGCCACTACTTCTTCGCCTGGCTGCTGAAAAGGCGGATG